>NC_058404.1:46363238-46444015 GCF_002201575.2 Neomonachus schauinslandi
AAAGAAAGAAAGAAAGAAAGAAAGAAAGAAAGAAAGAAAGAAAGAAAAAGAAAGAAAGAAAGAAAAGAAAGAAAAAGAGCACCAGCATCTGCCTTCTGCTCAGGTCATGTTCCCAGGCTCCTGGGATGGAGCCCCACTCCTCAGCAGGGAGTTGGCTTTCCTCTCTCCCTCTGCTTGTGCTCTCACTTTCTCTCTCTCAAATAAATAAACTCTTTAAAAAAGAAAAGAAAGAAGAGGAAAGAAAGAAAGAAAGAAAGCTATTCTCAAAGTAATAGGAAAAAGCCAACGGAAATAACCAAAAATCAGGAAATGTTTACTTTTATAAGGACTGGCTGTGAGAATGAAAATGGTAAAATATAGACTAAATCCAAAAATCTCATATAAATATGTTTCATTGTGCATATCATAAATATTATTTGAAGAAAATATTTGACCTTGCATTTAAGTTTTTTTAAAAAACTATTTTAGGGGCACCTGGGTGGCTCAGTTGGGTAAGCGTCTGCCTTCGGCTCAGGTCATGATTCCGGGGTCCTGGGATCAAGTCCCATATTGGGCTCCCTGCTTCTCCCTCTCCCTCTGCCTGCCGCTCCCCCCGCTTGTGCTCTCTCTCAAATAAATAAATAAATAAAATCTTAAAAAAATATTTTAAAGTAATACTAATAAATCAATCCAAATTTCCAAACTTTTCTGATCTCAAAAAGAATAAATGTGAAAAGAAAACGTGGAGGTAGTAAAAGTTTACTAATTGACTTTTGTGATAAAAGAAGAAATTTGATTTTGATACTGCTAGAGAAATATAACGTAAATTATATTTTTTAAAAAGGGTAACTGCAAAAGTAATATAGCTATATATGAAAGGGCTCTTTAAAATTTAAACTACTGTACCTAACATAGAAAATTCAATACAAAGATTTGAAAATAAGGTCAAGAAAATCCACTGAAACATAAAGTGAAAACACAGAGGTATAAAATATGACAGAAAGTTATAAGAAATAGAAAGACCAAAGTCCATTAAGGCAACATACGTCTAACAAGAAAAACCAGAGAATACAATGGAATAAAATGTCCTAAAGAAAGACATGGAATTTAAGGAAGACTGAAACAAAGACCTTGGGAAATTTCAGGATGGTAAAAAGGAACAAACTGCCCTAAAGCTCCAGAAACAAAAGAAAGCAGTCATTCACAACAAAAGGTAAACCCACCAAAATTTAAGTCTTGGATACTAGAAAACAACAGACAGTGCTCACAAGGGGCTAAAGGATAATCATTTTGAATGTAAAATATTCTATATGCTACGTGAACCACAAAACTGAATAGGAAAATCATCTCAAATATGACGCAAATGAAAATGTGGCATAATTTTGGAATGTGAGGAAATCGTCCATTTTTACCATGACTCTAGGAATATTCCCCCTCCATTAATATAGAGTTTAGATAAAGGGAAAGTAATTCTAACACACAACTTGATAAAGCTTTGAATAGATTTAAATATTCAATATGTAATATATAATCTAATTCAATGTGTGTTGGCCTTAAACTGTTAGAAGCAAACTATACACAGAATACAGAAGAATTAATTGGGGCTTATTATAGACTGAATTGCATCCCCCCCCATTCATATGTTGAAGCCTTAACCCCCAGCACCTCAGAATGTGACTGCATGTGGAGATAGGGCCTTTTAAGAGAGGATTAAGTTAAAATGAGGTCATTGGGGTGGGTCCTAATCCAGTATGACTGGTGTCCTTGTAAGATGAGGTGATTCAGACACATGAGACAGACAGCAGGGATGCACAAACAAAGAATGAAGGCTATGTGACATTGAGAAGACAACCATCAGCAAGCCAAGGAGAGAAAACTCAGAGGAAACCAAGCCTGCAGAGACCCTGATCTTGGACTTCTAACCTCCAGAACTGTGAGAGAATAATTTTATGTTGTTTAAGCCTCCCCCAACCCCTCACCACCTGCAGCCTGTGGTATTTTATTACAGCAGCCCTACCAAACTAATACAAGGCTTAAAACAGAGGGATGTATTATTGAACTTACAATTATAAAGTAAAGAGGTGAAACAGATGGAAGGAGAGGTGGAGGGCATGGGAGCAGCTCTGATCTCACTTTAAAGAGTAGGAAATCAAAGGATATTATCTAAATTTTATAGAGCAAAAAATAAAGCTTTAAGCATGTTATTTAAAGTTATAAAGGCAACCATGAGCATAATTAAATAACAGTATAATCAAAATGTGGGAAGTGGGGAAAAAGGGAGAGGTGAGGGGTAATGTAAGTGGGCTAAATATTTTTCTAAGCCCAGAGTCTGTAACAATCATTAAACATTCAGCAAATATTTATTGAATATCTATTACATGTCAAGCACTGTTCTAAACACACAAGATCCATCATTGAATACCAGACTGCCTAGCATCATGGAGCCTCCATGATGGAGCAGAGAAACAGACAATAATTAATGAAGGAAGCTATTACAGAAACCTAGAGACAGGGGATGGTCACCTTACAGGAGCACTGAACCTGGGTCAAGGCACTTGGCCAGTGTGTGATGATCCTACCAAGAGCTCAGATCCTTGCAAGTCAGTGGTTAGGGTACAGAGCAGAGAGGTGTAGGGTAAGGAGTGCATCTGGAGGGACAAACAGAGGACATTCAGGATAACATAATAAGTACATTGTTTAAGTCGTTTGAAAATGACACAAGCCCTGAGAGAAAGGCAAATCTGGTGGAATGAATCAGAAACAACAGGGTATAGGAAGGGGCCTATAATTTTAAGTAAATCAAGGTGCTCAAACATATCTCATTGAGAAGATCTTATTTCAGCAAATACTTGAAAAGGGGCAGGAGTGAGTCTTGTGGATATCTAGTACAAAAGTATTCCAAGGAGCAGGAGTAGCCAGTATAAACATCCAATGATGGCAACATGTCTGAGGAATAGAATGTGGAACCTGGAAATGATCAGTTTTAGGATATTAGAGAGGTAAATGTAGGAAACATTTCATTCATTCAACAGATTTACATGGAGAACCAATCATGTCCCTATTATTCTTCTAGGTCTGAGGGTCCAGGACGTCATAATAGGAGACAAGGTATGAGTTCTCTGGAATCTCACACACTCATGGGATAAACATTAAAAAGCCAAGTAAACAAGGAGATAAACAAGGTGACTTTGGATCGTGGTGTGTTCTATAAGGAAAATAAACCAAGGGAGAATGAGAAAGGGAGATTAGAAGCAGGGGCTGTTTCAGAGGGAGTGGTCCAAGGAGGAATCTTTGAAGAAATGAGTGACACTAAAATCAAGAGGCAGCCAATGGGAGATCTGAGTTCCAGCCAGAGGGTTAACAAACACAGAGATTTGGAGCAAGAGCAAGCTTGAGGCATCTGCAAGTTGGAAATAAGATTGGTTTAAGAGACAAAAATCAAAACAAAACAAAAAGAAATCATTAAACCTGGGTTGCCCTTAGGATGCAGAACTACTAATGAGAAGGAATAAAGGAATAAACTTTTTTTTTCTTTTCTTTTATTATTATTATGTTATGTTAATCACCATACATTATATCATTAGTTTTGATGTAGTGTTCCACAATTCATTGTTTGCGAATAACACCCAGTGCTCCATTCAATACCTGCCCTTTTTAATACCCATCACCGGGCTAACCCATCCGCCCAGGCCCCTCCCCTCTAGAACCCTCAGTTTGTTTCTCAGTGTCCATAGTCTTTCATGGTTCATCTCCCCCTCTGATTTCCCCCCTTCATTTTTCCCTTCCTGCTATCTTCTTCTTCTTTTTTTTTTTAACATATAATGTATTATTTGTTTCAGAGGTACAGGTCTGTGATTCAACAGTCTTACACAATTCACAGCGCTCAACATAGCACATACCCTCCGCAATGTCTATTACCCAGCCACCCCATGCCTCCCACCCCCACCACTCCAGCAACCCTCAGTTTGTTTCCTGAGATTAAGAATTCCTCATATCAGTGAGGTCATATGATACAAGTCTTTCTCTGATTGACTTATTTCGCTCAGCATAACACCCTCCAGTTCCATCCATGTCGTTGCAAATGGCAAGATTTCATTCTTTTTGATGGCTGCATAATATTCCATTGTATATATACACCACTTCTTCTTTATCCATTCATCTGTCAATGGACATCTTGGCTCTTTCCACAGTTTGGCTATTGTGGACATTGCTGCTATAAACATCGGGGTGCACATACCCCTTAGGATCCCTACATTTGTATCATTGGGGTAAATACCCAGTAGTGCAATTTCTGGATCGTATGATAGCTCTATTTTCAACTTTTTGAGGAAACTCCATACTGTTTTCCAGAGTGGCTGCACCAGCTTGCATTCCCACCAACAGTATAGGAGGGTTCCCCTTTCTCTATATCCCTGCCAACATCTGTCATTTCCTGACTTGTTAATTTCAGCCATTCTGACTGGTGTGAGGTGATTTCTCATTGAGGTTTTGATTTGAATTTCCCTGATGCCAAGCGATATTGGGCACTTTTTCATGTGTCTGTTGGCCATTTGGATGTCTTCTTTGGAAAAATGTCTGTTCATGTTCATGTCTGTTCATGTCTTCATGCCCATTTATTGATTGGATCATTTGTTCTTTGGGTGGTGAGTTTAACAAATTCTTTATAGATTTTGGATACTAGCCCTTTATCTGATATGTCATTTGCAAATATCTTCTCCATTCTGTCGGTTGTCTTTTAGTTTTGTTGACTGTTTCTTTTGCTGTGCAAAAGCTTTATATCTTGATGAAGTCCCAATAGTTCATTTTTGCCCTTGTTTCCCTTGCCTTTGGTGATGTTTCTAGGAAGAAGTTGCTGCGGCTGAGGTCGAAGAGGTTGCTGCCTGTGTTCTCCTTTAGGATTTTGATGGACTCCTGTCTCACATTGAGGTCTTTCAAGCATTTGGAGTCTATTTTTGTGTGTGGTGTAAGGAAATGGTCCAGTTTCATTCTTCTGCATGGGGCTGTCCAATTTTCCCAACACCATTTGTTGAAGAGACTGCCTTTTTGCCATTGGACATTCTTTCCTGCTTTGTCAAAGACTAGTTGACCATAGAGTTGAGGGTCCATTTCTGAGCTCTCTATTTTTTTTTTTTAAAGATTTTATTTATTTATCTGAGAGAGAATGGGAGACAGAAAGCATGAGAGGGGGAGGATCAGAGGGAGAAGCAGACTCCCCACCGAGCAGGGAGCCCGATGTGGGACTCGATCCCGGGACTCCAGGATCATGACCTGAGCCGAAGGCAGTTGCTTAACCAACTGAGCCACCCAGGCGCCCCTGGGCTCTCTATTCTGTTCCATTGATCGATGTGTCTGTTTTTGTGCCAGTACCATACTGTCTTGATGATGACAGCTTTGTAATAGAGCTGGAAGTCCAGAATTGTGATGCCACCAGCTTTGCTTTTCTTTTTCAACATTCCTCTGGCTATTCAGCATTTTTTCTGGTTCCATACAAATTTTAGGATTATTTGCTCCATTGCTTTGAAAAAAGTTGATGGTATTTTGATAGAAATAGCATTGAATGTGTAGATTGCTCTAGGTACCATTGACATCTTCACAACATTTGTTCTTCCAATCCATGAGCATGGAACGTTTTTCCATTTCTTTGTGTCTTCCTCAATTTCTTTCATGAGTATTTTATAGTTTTCTGAGGACAGATTTTTGCCTCTCTGGTTAGATTTATTCCTAGGTATCTTATGGTTTTGGGTGCAATTGTAAATGGGATCAACTCCTTAATTTCTCTTTCTTCTGTCTTGTTGTTGGTGTATAGGAATGCCACTGATTTCTGTGCATTGATTTTCTCTCCTGCCACTTGACTGAATTCCTGTATGAGTTCTAGCAGTTTTGGGGTGGAGTCTTTGGGGTTTTCCACATAAAGTATCATATCATCTGCAAAGAGTGAGAGTTTGACTTCTTCTTTGCTAATTTGGATGCCTTTTATTTCTTTTTGTTGTCTGATTGCTGTAGCTAGGACTTCTAATACTATGTTGAATAGCAGTGGTGATATTGGACATCCCTGCCATGTTCCTGACCTAGGGGGAAAGCTTTCAGGTTTTAACCATTGAGAATGATGTTTGCTGTGGGTTTTTCATAGAGGGCTTTTATGATATTGAGGTATGTACCCTCTATGCCTATAGTCTGGAGAGTTTTGATCAAGAAAGGATGCTGTACTTTGTCAAATGCTTTTTCTGCATCTATTGAGAGGATCATATGGTTCTTGTTCTTTCTTTTGTTAATGTATCATATCACATTGATTGATTTGCGGATGTTGAACCAATCTTGCAGCTCAAGGATATATCCCACTTGGTCATGGTGAATAATCGTTTTAATGTACTGTTAGATCCTATTGGCTAGTATTTTGGTGAGAATTTTTGCATCCATGTTCATCAGGGATATTGGTCTGTAATTCTCCTTTTTGATGATGTCTTTGTCTGGTTTGGGGATCAAGGTAATGGTGGCCTCATGAAACGAGTTTGGAAGTTTTCCTTCCATTTCTATTTTTTGGAACAGTGTCAGAAGAATAGGTATTAATTCTTCTTTAAATGTTTGGTAGAATTCCCCTGGGAAGCCATCTGGCCCTGGGCTTTTGTTTGTTGGGAGATTTTTGATGACTGCTTCAATTTCCTTAGTGCTTATAGGTCTGTTCAGGTTTTCTATTTCATCCTGGTTCAGTTCTGGTAGTTGATACATCTCTAGGAATGCATCCATTTCTTCCAGATTATCAATTGGTTGGCATCTAGTTGCTCATAATATGTTCTTTTTTTTTTTTAAAGATTTTATTTATTTATTTGAGAGAGAGAATGAGATAGAGAGAGCATGAGAGGGGGGAGGGTCAGAGGGAGAAGCAGACTCCCTGCTGAGCAGGGAGCCCAATGCGGGACTTGATCCTGGGACTCCAGAAACATGACCTGAGCCGAAGGCAGTCGCTTAACCAACTGAGCCACCCAGGCGCCCCGCTCATAATATGTTCTTATAATTGTTTGTATTTCTTTGGTGTTGGTTGTGATCTCTCCTCTTTCATTCATGATTTTGTTGATTTGGGTCATTTCTCTTTTCTTTTTGATAAGTCTGGGCAGGGCTTTATCAATCTTGTTAATTCTTTCAAAGAACCAGCTCCTAGTCTCATTGATCTGTTCTACTGTTCTTTTGGTTTCTATTTCATTGATTTCTGCTCTAAACTTTATTATTTCTCTTCTCCTGCTGGGTTTAGGCTTTATTTTATTTGCTGTTCTTTCTCCAGCTCCTTTAGGTGTAGGGTAAGGTTGTGTATTTGAGACCTTTCTTGTTTCTTGAGAAAGGCTTGTATTGCTATATACTTTCCTCTTAGGACTGCCTTTGCTGTATCCCAAAGATTTGGAACAGTTGTGTTTTCATTTTCATTGGTTTCCATGAATTTTTTTAATTCTTCTTTAATTTCCTGGTTAACCCATTCATTTTTTAGTGGGATGCTCTTTAGCCTCCATGTGTTTGAGTTCTTTCCAACTTTCCTCTTGTGATTGAGTTCTAGTTTCAAAGCATTGTGTCTGAAAATATGCAGGGAATGATCCCAATCTTTTGGTACCAGTTGAGACCTGATTTGTGATGTAAGATGTGATCTATTCTGTAGAATGTTCCATGGGCACTCGAGAAGAATGTGTATTCTGTTGCTTTGGGATGGAATGTTCTGATTATATCTGTGAAGTCCATCTGGTCCAGTGTGCCATTTAAAAATTTTATTTCCTTGTTGATCTTTTGCTTAGATGATCTGTCCATTTCAGTGAGGGGGGTGTTAAAGTCCCCTACTATTATTGTATTATTGTCGATGTGTTTCTTTGATTTTGTTATTAATTGGCTGATATAATTGGCTGCTCCCATGTTAGGGGCATAGATATTTACAATTGTTAGATCTTGTTGGATAGACCCTTTAAGTATGATGTAGTGTCCTTCCTCATCTCTTATTATAGTCTTTGGTTTAAAATCTTTTGTCTGATATAAGGATTGCCACCCCAGCTTTCTTTTGATGTCCATTAGCATGGTAAATGGTTGCCCCCCCAACTTTAAATCTGGAGGTGTCTTTGGGTCTAAAATGAGTCTCTTGCAGACAGCATATCAATGGGTCTTGTTTTTTAATCCAATCTGATACCCTGTGTCTTTTGATGGGGGCATTTAGCCTGGTAAATGGTTTCTATTTCATTGATTTCTGCTCTGATCTTTATTATTTACAATGTAAATGCATTCAGGGTAACTATTGAAAGATATGAATTTAGTGTCATTGTATTGCCTGTAAGGTGACTGTTACTGTATATTGTCTGTGTTCCTTTCTGGTCTATGTTGCTTTTAGGGTCTCTCTTTGCTTAGAGGACCCCTTTCAAGATTTCTTGTAGGGCTGGTTTCGTATTTGCAAGTTCCTTTAGTTTTTGTTTGTCCTCGAAGCTTTTTATCTCTCCTTCAATTTTCAATGACAGCCTAGCTGGATATAGTATTCTTGGCTGCATATTTTTCTCCTTTCTGGAGTCCTTTCTGGCCTGCCAGGTCTGTGTGGATAGGTCTGTTGCCAATCTAATGTTTCTACCATCATAGGTTACAGATCTCTTCTCCCAAGCTGCTTTCAGGATTTTCTCTTTGTCTCAGACTCATAAGTTTTACTATTAGATGTCGGGGTGTTGACCTATTTTTATTGATTTTGAGAGGGGTTCTCTGTGCTTCCTGGATTTTCATGCCTGTTTCCTTCCACAAATTAGGGAAGTTCTCTGCTATAATTTGCTCCATTATACCTTCTGCCCCTCTCTCTCTTTCTTCTTCTTCTGGGATCCCAATTATTCTAATGTTGTTTCATCTTATGGTATTGCTTATCTCTCGAATTCTGCCCTCGTGATCCAGTAGTTGTTTATCTCTCTTTTTCTCAGCTTCTTTATTTTCCATCATTTGGTCTTCTATATCACTAGTTCTCTCTTCTGCCTCATTTATCCTAACAATTAAAGCCTCCATATTTGATTGCACCTTATTAATAGCCTTTTTGATTTTGACTTGGTTAGATTTTAGTTCTTTTATTTCTCCAGAAACGGTTTCTCTAATATCTTCCATGCTTTTTTCAAGCCCAGCTAGTATCTTTATAATCGTCATTCTGAACTCTAGTTCCGACATCTTACTAATGTCCATATTGATTAGGTCCCTGGCAGTTGGTACTGCCTCTTGTTCTTTTTTTTGAGGTGATTTTTTTCTGTCTTGTCATTTTGTCCAGAGGAGAATAGATGAATGAGAGAACAAAATGCTAACAGGGTAACAACGACCCCAGAAAAATATACACTAAACAAATCAGAAGAGACTTGAAACCAGGGTAAAAGAAAGGGAAAGAAAGAAAAAAGAAAAAAGGAAAAAGAAATAAGATTTAAAAAAAAAGAATATGATCAAATGTGATCAGGCTGGTGCATAGATCAGTGCCACACACTAGATTTTGGGTGTATTTTGGTCTGTTAGAAGAAAGTGCCTCCCAAAATTTTAAAAAAAGAAAAACTTATATATGTACAAAAATAAGGTCTAATACGATGAAGCAATGGAATATGACTGTAAAGATGAAAATTATAAAAGATTTTATAAAAGGAATTGATAAGATAAGACATTGGTTGAAAAAAGAAAGAAGAGGATTTAAAAAAGAGAGAGAGAGAATCTGATCAGGCAGGAGAGTAGAACAAAGCCATACAGTAGAGATTTAGGGTATATTTTGATCTGTTAGAAGAAACTGTATCCCAAAATTTTAAAGAGAGAACAACTTTTATATATATACCAAATATAAGGTTAACTACTATGAGCGGATAGAATATGACTCTAAAAATGAAAAACAAAAAAGATTTTTTAAAAAAGGGATTGATAAGATGTTAGTTGAAAAAGGGAAAAAGAAAAATTCAAAAAAAAAAGAAAGTTAAAAAAGAAAAAATTAACTTTGAAAGACTAAAGAATCAGGGGGGAAAAAGCCATGAATTCTATGTGGTGTATTCCCCTAGTGCTGGTGTTCTGCTGTTCTCATTGATCTGTAAACTTGGTCTTGGCTGACTGTTCTTGCTGATCTTCTGGGGAGGGGCCTGTTGCCGTGGTTCCCAAATGTCGTTGCTGGAGGCGGAATTGCCCTGCCCTTGCCTGGTCCGGGCTAAGTAATCTGCTCGGGTTTGCTCTGGGGAACTTTCGTTCCCTGCAAGCTTTCCACACAGCTTTGGAGAACAAGAGTGAAAATGGCGGCCTCCCAATCTCTGCCCAGGAGGAGCTGAGAACTCGGGGCCCCACTCCTCAGTGCGCCCCCAGAGAAAACTAGTCAATCGCTCCTGTCTCCCCAGTCTCCAGCCACACTCCGTGCTCCCCCAGCCTGTGACTGAGCATTTCTATCTCTGGCACACGACCTCGTGTGGAGTCTCCAAACCCAGCAGATCCCTGCGGTGCGCTCCCGCACTGCTCCTCCCAGGGGAGGAAGGGGAGTCTCCCCAGATTGGCCACTTGTTGGGTCCCTGCTGGAGAAGCAGTGGCCCAACTGTGCTGCGGATCATGGTTTATGGTGACCCCAAGCTGAGAGCCACTCCTCTGCTCCATCTCTGCAGCTGGCTTCCCCGCTCTGATACCTGGGAGCTCTGCCACACTCAGGCACTCCCGGTCTTTCTGTGACCCCAAGGGTCCTGAGACCATACTGTCCTGCGAGGTTTCCACCCCCCGCTTAGCCACGGGAGTGACGTCCCTCAGTGTAGCAGACTTCTAAAAGTTCTGATTTTGTGCTCCACTGCTCTATCACTTGCCAGAAGCAGCTGACGGAGGCCCCCTCCCCTGCTGTCTATCTTCCCAAATATCTCCTTGGATTCACTTCTCCACACGTCCTATCTTCCAGAAGGTAGTCGCTTTTCTGTTCAGATAGTTGTTGCTATTCTTTTCTTTGATCTCCTGTTGAGTTCTTAGGTGTTTAGAATGGTTTGAACCCTATCCAGCTGAATTCCTGGGACCAGATGAAATCCAGGTCTCCTAAACCTCTGCCATCTTGCTCCTCCATAAGGAAGAAACTTTTATGATTTTTCTTTCTGTTCTGTTTGATGAAAGCTAAAACTGCTGAAATATTGCAAGTTGAATAACAATATCAAAATATATAAAGCAAAAACCGGGTGAAATAGAACAGCACCAGAGCAGTGGGAGTCTTTTAACACATATACATCTACCCTTAAATCAAATTAAGGGAGTAACCATAAGTATTAATATATAGAAGGTAAGGATGATATAATTTCTAATCTTGAATAATAGAATTCTGAAACATTTATAACTTTGTATAATTTTAAATTTATAAGTTGAGACAACTTCCTGAATCCTAAGGCAGTACTCATGCAATACTATGTTAATGATTGTATATAAGGACACAGTAATCATTCATGGGGACACAAAAACTATTAATTTTCATGAATCAGTGAACTATTTTCTGACCTAGGCAACTTTGAGTTGGGTTTTTGTCCCTTGTCAACTCATTTCTCAAGCCTCCTACCAACATTTTTATCTATAACACTCCGTCCAAACATCGAGTCTTCATTAGGAGTGAAGATGCCCCAGTTAGAGTGAATGGCTGGTCACTAAGGAGTGAGAAGCAGCCTGAATCTCTTATGCCTGTGGAGAAAGACACAGTCCTTTTGTCCTGACACTAACAGGTAAGGCTCACTATTTCCTTGAGAGCTATCAGTTATTAAGATGATACATTACAAGTTGTGAAGACTAGAATGCAGAGTTTATGAGATTGACGCCCAAAGGGTGGGAGAACTGAGGGAAACTCTTCATAATAATGAGAAAGAACAGCACTGCATGTAGAGAAAAGAAGTGTGGTAGGAAAGATCTGAAATTCAACTTATTACTGATGAGGACATGGGGACAATATATGGGATTGAGAGTGAGGGCAAACACGCTGAAACCAGAAGTGCACAGTGTAGACAGTCTTTACAAGAGTGAGTCTAGTTTGGGAAGAAAATGAAGAACTTGATGATTCCTTCAAAGAGTTGCACAGTAATGTCCACATTTTTGTGAACAGCATTGAAAAGTAGAAAGAACGACAAGATAGATATTTTGCCCAAGAGTCAAAGCCCTTGTTGGCTTGCTCTTCATATGACATAATGTCCTCAAAACTAGAAAGTGTTCAAATTTCATGTAACCTATTCAGTTATGAAGTTAATAATTAATAGGAAAGATATTATCTGAATACACATTTTAAAAAGCAACAGATGCTTTAAAAGCATATTATTTCCTGCACCAAAGATAAAATCTGACTTAAAAATTCATGTATTGAGTGTCACCTTGAAAATGTAAGGACAGCTGCACACACTATTATATGCAGTCACAAGTAAAAACAATTTGCACTATGAACAGAATTCAACAAAGACCAAAAACAAAAAACAAAAAGATAATGGAGGGGTGGGAGGAGGTACAATCAGCATTAATTTATAGAGATATAAAATATACCTCTTTTTGCAGTAACATGAAAAAATAACATTTTTCTTAGAATAGAGGTAATTTGGGTGCCTGGGTGGCTCAGTTGGTTAAGCAACTGCCTTCAGCTCAGGTCATGATCCTGAAGTCCCAGGATCGAGTCCCACATCGGGCTCCCTGCTCAGCGGGGGGTCTGCTTCTCCCTCTGACCCGGGCTCCCTGCTCAGCGGGGGGTCTGCTTCGCCCTCTGACCCTCCCCCCTCTCATGTACTCCCTCTCTCACATTCTCTCTCTCTCAAATAAATAAAATCTTAAAAAAAAAAGAATAGAGGTAATTTATGTTCATTATAAGAAAAACAAATGAGAAAAAGAAGGAAATTAGAGTAACAAAGTATCAGGAGAGATAACAATTATACCTATTAACATTTTGATAATTTTCCTCCACACATATTTTTATGCATATATGCACCCAAAGTAGTTTACATACTATACTTAATGCTTTATAGCCTGATTTTTTTTACATTTTAAAATATCATGAACATTTTTTCTGCATTAATTATTCTCCTAAAACATATTTTATGAGTAACTATTCAATTACATAGAGGTAGCATTTCCTTTATTTAAACAGTACCTATTCTTAAACATTTCAACATAGAGAATTAACTACTTTTACCACTATGTATAATGTTATATCCTTACAGCTCAGTTTTAAACTTCCATAATAATGTCATTAAGCCAATATCTCTTGAACCATATTGTGTGGGGGTCTATTCCCTTGGAGTGCTTGCTCCCCCAAAATGGTTCTATCATCAAATAAGTTTAGACAAGAACTTTTTTTGATATCCTCTTGAAGTTCACAATCTACATAGCAGATTTAAAATTCTGAAAAAATTTTCTTGCATAAAAGTTTTATTTAAGCCAGCATTTTTCCAAATTGTTTAAACCACAGAAAATCCTTCATATTCATGTACACCTGTTAATATGCCTCAGAAATGTGTATCTTACAATTCTTAAAAGTAAAATTGCTCAGTTAAAGTGTGGGACCATCTTAAAGCTCATGATATCTATTAACAGAGTCTTCTTTAAGGGTTCTGCAGTGTTCAAGACAGTCTTCTCCAAACCAAAGACAGCAATGAGGATCATCATTTATTTGCCTTTGTCAATATGATAGGTGGTCAATTATAATGTTTTAATTGGCATTTCCTATTTGTTAATGAGCTTCACCTTTATTTCACATTTACTGAAGATGTATATTTCCTTTCATTTGTGCAAATTGCTTATTTTCATGATCTTTGTTTATTTTTCTATTACAGTAGTCATCTTTTACTTATAAAGCCTTTTGCATATAAGTAATATTAATATTTTTCTGTCTTAGTGTTTCAAATATTATCTCAGATTATTTTTTCAATTATATTTATGATTTTTAATCTTGGTTACTTCTTTTTATACAGACAAAACCAGCAAAAATTTCCATGTATGATTTCTGCCTTACTGTCATAATAGAAGGCTTTCCTCCACCTAAAAATCATGTAAACTCTAACTATTAAACCAGTAAGAAAGATTTCAGCAAGAAAACCAGGTATAAGAGCAATATACCACAATCAATATATTTCCTATAAAAATATCCCATTTACCATAAAAGAAGGATACACTATAAAGTTTCTAGGAATGAACTTTATAAGAAATATGTAGGACCTTTATGGAAAATACTATAAAACTTTATTGAAGGACATAAAAGGCAGAATAAGTGGAGAGATATTATATGCTATTGGGTAGGAAGATTCAACATTGCAAAGATATCAAACTTTCCGAACTAATCTATAAAGTTAATTCAATTCTAATAAAAGTCTCAAAGGAATTTTTTAATAGAACTTGACAAGCTAATTCTAAAATTAATATGGAAAAGTAAATGTGTAAGAACAGCCAAGATAATTATGAAGGAGAACAAGGAGGGATGATTTGCCCAAACCAAATATTAAGATGAATTATAATATTATGGTAGTTAATGCATAGGACTAGACAAATAAATCTTTGAAATAGAATAAAGAGTCCTGAAATAAGCTTATAAGTATATGGAACATTAGTACATTATAAAAGTGACATTTACTGGTACAGTGATTATCTTCTTTAAAAAATAAAGTCCCAACTCATGTCATACATAAGACAAAAAAACTGAAAGGATTAGAGGAAAATACAGAATATATTGTTTCCTAGTAAAATAGAAAAGGTCTTCCTAAACAAGAGATAAACCTGAATTTATAGATTAAAGTTGCTAATCTTGGCCACATCAAAATTCAAATATCACTGTAAATAACTTCATAAAAAAGACATAAAACATATATGAAGTATTTTCAGGAAATTGTCACCAGGGACTGACTTACAAGCTCTAAACAAGCTACAAGAATCCAGTTTTCTATCCCTGCTTGCCACCAGAAACTAAGCCAGATGCCAGAAGCCACAAGCTCTAAACAAGCCCCCAAGACCCAGTTTTCAACCAGTTTGATCCAGTTCAGATGTACTAACCCTCCAGATGACCTCAGGGTCAATACCATCTAATTGTAATAACAAAAAACATACCTACCAGCACCATGACAGTTCCAACTGTGCCCATTGAAGGGAAGAAAAGAGATGACACTCTGATTCTGAGAAACCTCCTCCCACTTCCCAAAAGACCCCTCTACATCAACTTGCTTACCAGCCCCTTAATTACCCTAACCCCATAAAACCCTGACCATGAGACCTAATCAGAGAAAAGGTGCCTTTAGAGCATAAGCTCCCCTTCTCCATTCTCTGGCCATTAAATAAATTACCTGCTTGCCATCAAATACCATTTGGTTATTTGGCAAACAGTATTGAGTAGGAAAAGAACCTGCCACTTTGGTAACAAAATGTTACAAAGAAAAGAACAATCAGTGTGACCAATATTATAGATTAGCTCACTCAACTTCATTACAGTCCTTTAGAGTCCCTTGATCACATTACAGACAGGAAAGCTAAGACTACATTTTCCAGTCTCCCGTACAGTTTGGGTTTGATACACAACTTAACTATCACTAAGCATTTGCATATTTATGAGATTTGGAAGAAAAGGTGAGGCGGAGACAGCACTCCTATTTCTGTTGTTTCTTTTGGAAAGCTCAGTTGTGAGACTTCTTAGCTTTCCTAGGGCAATGGTAGCAAAGGTCACAATGTCAAGGCCCTAAACTCATGTGTGTAGAGAGCACATACAATACACAATCCACTTTGCTAGAATGGGTTACCACTATCATGGTGTGATCCAGGAATCAACCATTCTGGAAATGTCTTCCTCCTGTTTCTTGGAACCAGCAATTGGGTTAAGACCCAGCCTAAGACCCAGCTTTCTAAACATTCTTGTATCCTGAACATGGAAGAGGCAATAGCTCCCTTAACCACTTTCCAAGTGTTGTTCTAGTATTCATTCCTGGAAGCTCTCTATAAAGGCTGCTCCTCCAGCCCTTCCCACAATTTTTAAAGTACCTAATAAATTAAGTGCTTTATATATAATTAAAATAGTGGTTTCTAGTATCTGCAATAGAACCCAGCCTGAGAAAGAATTTGGTACCAGAAAAAATGACCATCAACAGAACAAGGACAGGAATCTGGAACTATCTACCATCCTTCTTGAATTGGAGGTTTTGGTCTGGATTTCAAAGAGGGGTCTAACAGTAACTTAAATAATTACCCACATTGACCACCTGAATTTCAGGTTTTTTAAGGTCATGACAGACCAAATGTGAGCTGCCATATCACGGTGAAATAGTTAAGAATATTAAGAGTATAGGAGTGGGCTGGCTATTTCTAACTGCACTGAAACATTTAAATAAAATGACAGATTTGGGGGTTTAAAGATTCTGATTGAGACACAGTCAATTTCCTTAAAATAAACACCTGCAGCTCTATATTATAATTCTGCAGTTGCTGATTAATAACATGTAGAATTCACAGCCTCTCTGTATGAAAGTTAAGGTTGTGACTGGGAAAGAGCCATACTGAGAATTAGAAGGGGGACATAGAGAGGTACCCCAGTCTGAAGCCCATCAGTTCCTCCTTGGCTGCAGAAGTAGCCATTGCTCCACTCTCTGGTCATGACCTGCTTGCAGACCTTGCCTTCTTGCCTTCTCTGGTGGCACCTTTGTGCTTTTGTGAGGTAACTGTTCATATGAAGAACAGGATATGGGCACTTTGGCCTCATCTATAAATTTTAGGGTGATAAGGCCATCCTCTGGCCTCAGCCATATCACTGCCTCCTGCTCCTCAGTATCCTCACAATCCTTAATCATGACTGTGGGAATGGGGGCAAGTGTGGAGTAGACTTGAGACACAGCACAGTAAATTGTACTCCTAATCCCAGAAGATTGAGGTTTTTTTTTTTATTTTATCACCCCAGAGATGAAAAGCCAGCAGTTCTAGCTCTTTGGCAAGCCCCTTTTGTGACCAGGGGTGGCAGAGCTCCCTTGTTAGGAGTTGGAGGTGCTTTTGTGAAGGGCAAAAACAGATTTTGAAATTCCTGGACTAATAAGGGGCTGGCTTTTAGCCCTGGTGGCCATTCATATTCCAGAAGGTCTTTCTCTCTCACCAGACTGTAGGGTACCATGTGCATCCCCAAATTCAAACTGTTTCTTGCAGGTAATACTTTGAAAAAGGTTGGTCTAGATAACTCTTATGAAGAACCTATACATGTGTTAATCTGATCAAGAACTTGCACTTGGGTTATTCTGATCAAGAACCTATATGTGAGTTTTGTTTGAGGCACCTGGCTCAGTATTACACGCAGTGTTTGCTATGGATGTGTCCCAATATTTATTTTACCTCTGCCTGGGGGCTTTGTGTTGCCTTCCCCACCCTCTGACTCCCTTTCTTCCAAAGCCAGTGTCCTCTTGAACAATTTCCAGATTTCTGTAGCCATACCAAAGCCAGGATGTTTTCATTTGTTTGAATACCAGTATTTATGAATATCTAACTACCTAACTTAATTTTTTTTTTAAACTTCAAACTGGGGCCAGTGTAAGATCCAAAGACGCTGATCTGCAAATCAAGTTACTTGTATTTGTGTGTGAGACCCTGTGTTCAGGATTGGGTGACTTTTCTAAGAGAAATAAATATTAGGGGCAGGGTAGGGCTGGTTGCATTTTTTTTTAACCTAACTTGGGGGTGGGGGAAAACCCTATTTTTTAATGTATTTTTGTTTTTGTTTTTCTATTAACATTTCCTTTTAGCCTTGAATTTTTACTAAATTTCCTCCTGACTTAAAAATCTTGTTTCTAATCTGGGAATTTGAAATCTCAGTACTTAATGTTATACCAATTTTTCCAAATAGTTCAAACCAATTTAATACAAGTACTTGCTAAAAATTTGCAGCCATTTCAAGCAGCTGGTGGGCTTTTTATATATCATCATTAAATGGTATCATTAAATGTTCTGAGAGGTGAATGTAAAATGTAAAAAGTATGGGTTTTTTTTTTAATAACAATAAACTTTCAAAGAGAAAACAAACAAAACAAAGCCATTGCTCCCCTGTCTTGTCATGACCTGCTTAGAGAGCTCATAACAACTTCACCTAAAAAACCAAGGAGAAATCTTATGCCCTAAAATAATTATAAAATTCTGAAAATTTATATTGAAAAACATCTCAAGGAATTCTTGTGGGAACAGACTCTGAGTGTTCTAGCTCAGGGATGGAGAAACACAATTTCACTTCAAGAATTTATCATCATAGATGCACTTATCAGAGATTCTAGATGCAATGTTTGGGCTTGAGTAGCCAAGAATACTGTTGACCCTTGAACAACATGGGCCTGAGCTGCATGAGTCCACTTATATACAGATTTTATAAATAAATATAGTATAGTACTGTAAATGTATTTTCCTTATGATTTTCCTTTTTTAAAAGATTTATTTATTTTAGAGAGAGAGAGAGAGCTTGAGTGGGAGGGGCAGAGGGAGAGGGAGAAAGAATCTCAAGCAGACTCCATTCTGAGTGTGGAGCCTGATGCGGGGCTCAAACTCATAACCCCAAGATCACAACCTGAGCCAAAACTAAGAGTCAGATGCTTAACTGACTGAGCTACCCAGGCTTCCCTCCTTATGATTCTCTTAATTGCATTTATTTTCTCTAGCTTATTTTATTGTAAGAGTACAGTATTTGATATATGTAACATACAAAATATGTGTTTATCGACTGTTTATATTAGCAGTAAGGTTTCCAGTTAACAGTCAGCTATTAGTAGTTAAATTTTTGGAGAGTAAAAAGTTATATGCAAATTTTTTACTACACAGGGAATCAGCACCCCTAACCCCTACATTGTTGATGGGTCAAATGTAGTTCTAATTGTTTCATTATATTCAGTTGGCTGACTGTAACTTGAAATCAAGAGTGACCCACACTAAGTAAAAATGAAATGCCCCAAGCTATCTCAATACCTAGGAAAATAGCAATGTTGTAGAAAGACATTCCATGCTCATGGATTAGAAGGACAAATATTAAAATGTCTATACTATGCAAAGCAATCTACTCTTCTCAAAAAGTTAAAAATAGAACTACCCTATGATCCAGTAATCACACTACTGGACATTTACAAAAAAAAAAAAAAAGCAAAAACAAAAACACTAATTCAAAGGTATACATGCACCCCTATGTTTATAGCATCATGATTTACAATAGCCAAATTATGGAAGCAGCCCAAGTGTCCATCAATAGATGAATGGATAAAGAAGTGGTGTATATATATATACAATGGAATATTATTCAGCCATAAAAAAGAAAGAAATTTTGCCATTTGCAATGGCATGCATGAAACTAGAGAGTATAATGCTAAGCAAAATAAGCCAATCAGAGAAAGACAAATACCATATCATTTCACACATATGTGGAATTTAAGAAACAAAATAAGTGAGCAAATTAAAAACAAGAGACAGAGGAAGACAAACCAAGAAACAGACTCTTAACTATAGAGAACAAACTAATGGTTACCAGAGGGGAGAGGGAGTAGGGGGATGGGTGAAATAGGTGATGGGGATTAAGGAGTGCACTTGTCATGATGAGCACCATGTGATGTATGGGGTTGTCAAATCACTATATTGTATACCTGAAAATAATATAACACTGTATGTTAACTATACTGGAATTAAAATAAAATTTTAAAAAACTTTTATATTATAATGAAAGAAAAAAAAAGAAAAATTTGAACTGGAGAATAAAAAAGGGAATGATGTAGTGGATTTATCATCTGTTACCAGCACACCATCCACTAAAAATATCCCCCAGGATGGCTCAGAGAATGTTCTTTTACCAAGATACTGAAAAATAACTTGGTGACGGAAAGCTCAGTTCCAGGGACAGGAATTAAGACGGGAGATCTGCCACTGAAATTGGAATCCCTAATTTTAATGGAAATAATGATATCACAGAAAATCAGAAGCTAAGTAGAAACATTTATTTGTGGAGGCAAGGTGAGAATCATTATTAATAACAGAAGGGCTAAATTGGTAATTAGTGATGGCTAATTGATCTAGAGCTCTTAGAACTAAAGTAGATGTGTCACTCATCAAGGTCTTACTTGATCAATTAAACCAAAAGAACCTTAGGTCAGTTGATCAGAGACCTATCCTGAATCACCATGGTAGGGAGTCAGAGCCAAAACCCAATTCCCACACCTGAGTTAGTTCACAAACCAGAGTATTCAAAATTAAAAAGATGTCTTATACTCTTGAAGAAGAACTTTGCAATCTTAAAATAATTATATATTTTAAATTTTCCTCTTAACCTTCCCCAAAGACATGAACTCAATTGCCATGGAAACTGCTCTAGGAAAATGGAAATATACAGACCCTGAAGAAATTAATAAATAATGGTACTAAGACAGCATTTAGGGGCACTGGGTGGCTCAGTCATTAAGCATCTGCCTTCGGCTCAGGTTATGATCCCAGGATCCTGGGATCAAGCCGCGCATCAGGCTCCCTGCTCCTCAGGAAGCCTGCTTCTCCCTCTCCCACTCCCCTGCTTGTGTTCCCTCTCTCGCTATGTCTCACTCTGTCAAATAAATAAATAAATAAATAAATAAATAAATAAATAAATAAATAAATAATAAAAATTATTAAGATAGCATTTATCCCCCAGGAACACAAAAGACCATGATACACCAGTTTAATGAGGGCTTGTAGGAATCAGGTGCTAAATGGAGGTTTGACCTTACTCCATTTCATGGTGGAATTATTTGACCCTTGGTCCATCCTATTGTTACTTCTCAATGTATTGGGTGCATAGTTGGATTAGATACATTTGAAAATGGTTCAACCAAGCCATAACATCAAGCATGGCTAGCAGCACATGATAATTACGTGGAAAGTTTATCTGAAATTAATCTTAAGTAGGTCCCGATTTTGTATGGAGAATAAGCTTATACTTTGGGTGCACTAACTCTTGTTGTACTTTTGTTATTTCCCTGAATCCACACCCATGGCCTATTAGGAGTTTCCTATGACCAATTGAGTGAAGAGAAAGACGATTCAAAGATGGTCTATATTTAACTCTATTTAATATGTGGCACCAGCCAGAAATAGACTACTATGATATTACAGATAGAGAAAAGAAGGGAAAACCTAACACTGGAAAGAAACTCAAATACAGTACATTGTAGCCTACTTTGCCTGCGAAGAGGGGGAAAGTCTTCATGTGTGGATCTATACAAATTCATGAGCAGTGCACTTGAAAAGTAAAAAAGAACTGACAACTGGTGACAAGGAAGTGTGGGGAAGAGGCGTGTGGATGTACTTCTTGGAATGAGCACAGAATATGAAAATATATGAATGCTCAGTAAAGAACCTCTAATGCTGAGAAGGTTCTCAATACTCAGTTGGACAGTTAGCATATTTTGTGGATATTAGCCATGTTCCAGGCCTTCGGTGCTTATGAATAAAGAGGTCACAGTAGCAGGGATGAAGGTCACATATGAGATCAACACCATGTACTTCTCCTTTCCAATAGAGACCATTCAAAATTATACTCTATTGAGGGTGATAATTTTTGAATATTTTTAAAAATCAGAGAGCAAATTACTTTCAAACGCATATTTTTTCTCTTGGTGCTATTTACATTCATTTATTTGAAATATATTTAATAAGCCTTAAAGTTTTGTTGGGATTTCTTCTTTTATATTCTCCCTCAAATAGAAAAAAATCTCTTCCTATTTACTGCTGACAACAGAGATGCTATTTGAATTGGCCCTTGTATTCTTTATCCCTTAATTCAACTGTTGAGTACTTTCATCAAATCATCACTGGAGGGCAAGTGGATATGTTTCATTCCAAGTCAAGTTTCTGGTTTCTGGTGGACTTTTACTTAGGTGCACCTTTCATAAAGTAAGGTGTCATCTATCCCCATTGTCTGAGACTCTGGGATCAGAACCTAGGAATAGCACAATAATACTTTTCTCTCTTGTACAACCACTTAAGGCTGAATGAGAGGACAGACAGTGGGGATGAGGGTAGGAAGTACCCCTGAATTAGCTCAGACTTTCTGTTCATGATGAGGATCCCAAGTTGTTGGTTTATTTGTTTTTAATCCAGTTCTATCAGTCTTCTATCCTATGAAATTAGTATATTACACTTATTTTGAGTACTGTGTGTTTTCATTTCCAGCCGTGTCTTTATAGATATTTTGGGTTGAAAACCTAAAAATATCTATAGAATCAGCTAACTAGAAAACAATTTACCAATAAATATTTATTACCTAATTTAATAAAGAACCCAATAAGCTATAGATGTTAAGAATTTTCATTTCCATTGTCTTTGTTTTTTAATGGGAACAACTGCCATTTGGAAGATTTGTAAATAGTTTCTGCCTTATAGGATTAAGATTGTAATTTTCCCTGGGACATACTCCCCTGGAACAGGAAACAACCGCCATGAGGATCTGATTTAGATGAGAAGGTATGAGAAAAGTGCTAACCCATTGTTTCAAGGAAGATTTCCTGAACGCAGAAAAATAGTCTCAATGAAGAAATCTCATATTGATACACAAAGTTTTCTCTTTAGTAAAGTAAATTGATTGCATTAGTGATTTACCCTGCTGATTATATATTACCCTTTCTGATCTATAAACCTGGTTTAGACTTGATATGAAAATTATATTTTTGTTTATAAAAGATCCATGTGTGTCCTTATCCAGGCCATGACTAACAGGAGATTTGTAGCTAAAGCTGAGCTACAATATGAGGGCCAACCAGGGCTGTTTTCCTTCTCTCAGGCCAGAAAAAAAGCTTCATAAGTTGCTGGCTGGGCAAAAAACAAACTGTACTGGCCACCTAGATCTCCATGATGGGTAATACTCAGATCAGAATAAGCCAAGCTACTGTGAAATTAGGCTGCATCCTATGAAATGTGGTGGAAATATTTTCAGGAAAGGAATTGATGCTCCCTTTGCCTGTGAGTCAGGAGCGTTAGATGTCCTCACATCCATATCAATTTGATCTACAAAGGCAAAGAAACAAAAGGCAAGACCTTAATTAAACACTTGTACAGAAATTAACTGCTGATTGAATTTTTGTTCCTCAAGTAGATTTGTCTTTTGAATGCTTACCTTTTATGACACTAATTGCTATAGGACATCACAGAATTTTCTAAAAAAAAAAAAAATGCCTGTTATGACAGGCCCTAGGGGGGTGCTCACAGAAGTGAGCACCCTTTTGGAGCTATCACTGTAGTGGTGGAGATCAAAAAAATAAAAATAATATTGAATAATGTGACAGAAGGTGATAGTGCTATAAAGAAAAACAAGGAGGGTAAGAAGGAAATAAAATTATGGATGTGAGAGAAAATGGGTGCTATATTTTAGGGGGTAGTAAGGACTGTCTTCTCTGATAAAGTGATGTTGGAGGAGGCATCTGTCAAAATTCTGAAAGACACATGCAGCTCTGGGGAAAGAGCATCCCTAGGCAGAGAGGAAGCAGCAAGTGCTCAGAAAAAGTGCTACAAAGGAGGATAGTTTTCTTTTCCTCTTTTTTGTAAACCAGCAACAAGGACAAAGCTAGAACAGAATGAACAGATGGAAGATTGGTAGAAAACGAGGTCAGAAAGGTAGGTGAGGGACACATCATGAAGGACCAAATGGACTATGGATAGGACTTGAGAATTTTACTGTACAGGAGATGAGAAACCTTTGGAGGGGTTTGAGCAGAAGAGTAACATAGTGAACTACACTGAACACAGAAACCGAATTCCCCCCAATCCTAAATTCTTATACATAGAATAAAATGTATACTTATAAAAATAAGAAACCTATAACACCAGGAAAAAAGAAAGAGTGCCATCAGTGAAGTAGAAATCCTGTAAATTTCTTTATTAAAAAAAAAAAGAAATCAGACATAGGACCATATTGGCCAAGAAAACTATTGCTAAAAACATACACCAGAGGCAAGTGTGGAGATAGGAGCAATTGGAGACAGAAGTTCTAGAAGAGAGTTAGCAAGCAGGATGTTCCCTACCTTGTCCTGGGCTTGTGCTGAGCATATGGCAGCAAAGGTATTGATTCGCCCACCAAAACAGCAACTAAAATGTGGTTGGAAAACCTGGGCAATGCCCCACTGTACAACATATAATGGAAATACAAGCCCCTGTATTAGAAAAACAAGCTACTAATACATTCCACGAGAATAATAATCCCACCCTTCTGAAATAATCACTATAACATCCTATAACCCAAACTGCATCTTTAGATGGACAAACGGGTGTTCCCAAACAAAAAGATGAACAAACAACCAGCAATCACCACCATCTTGACACAAAACAGCACTATGAATTAGAGTCACCCTCTTCAACAACTTGCAGAACTAGAAGTAAAAGACAGTTAATGCAACAGATAAAACAATACTCTTGGTAAGTATAATTGGCAACTTCATATTTGGGAGAACAAACCTGAGAAAAGAAACTAGAGATCTTGGAAATTCAAAATATCATTTTCAAACTTTAAAAAAATGTATGGGTGGCAAAAAGAAAAAGAAATAAAATATGTACAAAGGGGCTGAATTACATAACAGACACAACTGAAGAATAAATTAGTAAGCTGGTTGACTGAGTTGAGGAATATTCCAAGAGCAAAGCAAAAACAGTTAAAATAGATGAAGTATGACCAAAAAGTTAAATGACATAAAAGAGAGATGAAGTCTCAGAATCCACCTAAAAGGAATTCCAAAAGAGAATAGAAAACTTAGAAGAAATAATTCAATATCTTCTAGAATAAAATTTCTCAGAGCTGAAGAGAAGAATCTTTATTTCAAGGATGCCAGGCAATTAATTTAAAAGGGCCATGCTTCATAATTAGATACAGAGAAATAAAACTTCTAAACCCAAAGATACAGAGGAAAAAAAAAACAAAGAAAAGAAAGCAAACAGACAAATATGCCACTAAGAAGAAAGAAACAGGCTAGCATGTGGTATCCATATACTAACACTGAATGCCAGAAGATCCTGGAGTGACTGTCTTATTTCTTTTTTTTTTTTAATTTTATTATGCTATGTTACTCACCATACAATACATCATTAGTTTTTGATGTAGTGATCCACGATCCATTGTTTTCGTATAACACCCACTGCTCCATGCAGTACGTGCCCTCCTTAATACTCATCACCGGGCTAACCAATCCCCCCTCCCCCTCCCCTCTAAAACCCTGTTTGTTTCTCAGGTCCATAGTCTCTCATGGTTCATGTCTCCCTCCAATTCCCCTCCCCCATTTTTCCCTTCCTTCTCCTAATGTCCTCCATGTTATTCCTTATGTTCCACAAATAAGTGAAACCATATGATAATTGACTTTCTCTGCTTGACTTATTTCACTTAGCATGATCTCCTCCAGTCCCATCCATGTTGATGTAAAAGTTGGGTATTCATCTTTTCTGATGGCTGAGTAATATTCCATTGTATATATGGACCACATCTTCTTTATCCATTCATCTGTTGAAGGGCATCTCAGCTCTTTCCACAGTTTGGCTATTGCGGACATTGCTGCTATGAACATTGGGGGCATATGGCCCTTCTCTTCACTACATCTGTGTCTTTGGGGTAAATACCCAGGAGTGCAATTGCTGGACCATAGGGTAGCTCTATTTTTAAATTTTTAAGGAACCTCCACACTGTTTTCCAAAGTGGCTGTACCAACTTGCATTCCCACCAACAGTGTAAGACGGTTCCCCTTTCTCCACAACCTCTCCAACATTTGTTGTTTCTTCCCCTTTCCATTTTTGCCATTCTAACTGGGGTAAGGTGGTATCTCAGTGGGATTTTGATTTGGATTTCCCTGATGGCTAATGATGATGCACATTTTTTCATGTGTCTGTTAGCCATTTGTATGTCTTCTTCAGAGAAGTGTCTTTTCATATCTTCTGCCCACTTTTTGACTTGGTTATTTGTTTTTTGGGTGTTGAGTTTGAGAAGTTCTTTATAGATCTTGGATACCAGCCCTTTATCTGTAGTGTCATTTGCAAATATCTTCTCCCATTCTGTGGGTTGCCTCTTTGTTTTGTTGACTGTTTCCTTTGCTGTGCAGAAGCTTTTTATCTTGACAAAGTCCAAAAGTTCATTTTTGCCTTTGTTTCACTAGCTTTTGGAGATGTATCTTGAAAGAAGTTGCTGTGGCCGATGTAAAAGAGGTGACTGCCTATGTTCTCCTCTAGGATTTTGATGGATTCCTGTCTCACATTGAGGTCTTTCATCCACTTTGAGTTTATCTTTGTGAATGGTGTTAGAGAATGATCGAGTTTCATTCTTCTGCATGTGGCTGTCCAATTGTCCCAGCACCATTTATTGAAGAGACTGTCTTTTTTCCATTGCATGTTTTTTCCTGCTTTGTCAAAGATTATTTGACCATAGAGTTGAGGGTACATATCTGGGTTCTCTATTCTGTTCCATTGGTCTGTATGTCTGTTTTTGTGCCAGTACCATGCTGTCTTGGTGATCACTGCTTTGTAATGTAGCTTGAAGTTGGGCAACGTGATGCCCCCAGCTTTGTTTTTCTTTTTCAACATTTCCTTGGTGATTCGGGCTCTTTTCTGATTCCATACAAATTTTAGGATTGTTTGTTCCAGCACTTTGAAAAATGTCATTGGAATTTTGATCAGGATGGCATTGAAGGTATAGATTGCTCTGGGTAGCATAGACATTTTAACAATGTTTATTCTTCCGATCCATGAGCATGGAATATTTTTCCATCTTTTTGTGTCTTCTTCAATTTCTTGCATGAGTGTTTTGTGTTCCTAGAGTGTAGATCCTTTACCTCTTTGGTTAGGTTTATTCCGAGGTATCTTATGGTTTTTGGTGCTATTGTAAATGGAATGGTTTCTCTAATTTCTCTTTCTACAGTTGCGTTGTTAGTGTATAAGAAAGCAACTGATTTCTGTGCATTGATTTTCTATCCTGCCACATTACTGAATTGCTGGATGAGTTCTAGTAATTTGGGGGTGGAGTCTTTTGGGTTTTCCACATAAAGTATCATGTCGTCTGCGAAAAGAGTTTGACTTCTTCTTTGCCAATTTGAATACCGTTTATTTCTTTTTGTTGTCTGATTGCTGTTGCTAGGACCTCTAGTACTATGTTGAACAACAGTGGTGAGAGTGGGCACCCTTGACATGTTCCTAATCTTAAGGGAAAGGCTCTCAGCTTTTCCCCATTGAGGATGATATTCGCTGTGGGTTTTTCATAGATGGATTTTATGAACTTGAAGAATGTTCCCTCTATCCCTATACTCTGGAGAGTTGTTTTTTTTTTTTTAAGATTTTATTTATTTATTCATGAGAGACAGAGAGAGAGAGAAAGAAGCAGGCTCCCAAGGAGCAGGGAGCCCGATGTGGGACTCGATCCTAGGACCCTGGGATCATGACCTGAGCTGAAGGCAGACACTTAACCATCTGAGCCACCCAGGCGCCCTGGAGAGTTTTAATCAGGAAAGGATGTTGTACTTTGTCAAATGATTTTTCTGCATCAATTGAGAGGACCATATGGTTCTTCTCCCTCCTCTTATTAATGTGTTCTATCACATTGATTGATTTGCGAATGTTGAACCACCCTTGCATCCTGGGGATAAATCCAAACTTGGTCGTGGTGGATGATCCTTTTAATGTATTGTTGGATCCTATTAGCTAGGATTTTGTTGAGGATTTTGGAATCCATATTCATCAGGGATATCGGTCTGAAATTCTCCTTTTTGATGGGGTCTTTGCCTGGTTTGGGGATTAAGGTAATGCTGGCCTCATAGAATGAGTTTGGAAGTTTTCCTTCTGTTTCTATTTTTTTTTTTTTTTTTAAAGATTTTATTTATTTATTTGAGACAGAGAGAATGAGAGAGACAGAGAGCACATGAGAGGGGGAAGGGTCAGAGGGAGAAGCAGGCTCCCCGCCGAGCAGGGAGCCCGATGCGGGACTCGATCCCGGGACTCCAGGACCATGACCTGAGCCGAAGGCAGTCGCTCAACCAACTGAGCCACCCAGGCGCCCTCTGTTTCTATTTTTTAAAACAGCTTCAGTAGAATAGGTATTATTACTTCTTTGAATGTTCGGTAGAATTCCCCAGGGAATCCATCAGGCCCTGGACTCTTGTTTTTTGGGAGGTGCTTCAATCTCGTTACTGGTTATTGGCCTATTCAGGTTGTCAATTTCTTCCTGTTTCAGTCTTGGCAGCTTATAGGTTTCCAGGAAGGCCTCCATTTCATCCAGATTGCTCAGTTTATTGGCATATAGTTGTTGATAATAATTTCTAAGAATTGTTTCTATTTCCTTGGTGTTAGTCGTGATCTCTCCCCTTTCATTCATAATTTTATTAATTTGGGTCCTTTCTCTTTTCTTTTGGATAAGTCTGGCCAGTGGTTTATCATTCTTATTAATTCTTTCAAAGAACCAACTTCCAGTTTCATTGATCTGATCTACTGTGTTTCTGGTTTCTAATTCATTGATTTCTGCTCAAATTTTAATTATTTCTCTTCTAATGCATGGCTTGGGCGTCATTTGTTGCTTTTTCTCTAGTTCTTTAAGGTGTAGAGTTAGTTGGTGAATTCGGGATTTTTCTATTTTTTTGAGTGAGGCTGGGATGGCTATGTATTTCCCCCTTAGGACCGCCTTTGCAGTATCCCATAGGTTTTGGACCCATGTGTTTTCATTCTCATTGATTTCCATGAATAGTTTAAGTTCTTCTTTGATTCTTGGTTGACCCAAATATTCTTGAGCAGAGTGGTCTTTAGCTTCCAAGTGTTTGAATTTCTGCCCAATTTTTTCTTGTGATTGAGTTCCAGTTTTAGAGCATTGTGTTCTGAGAATATGCAGGGAATAATCTCAATCTTTTGGTATCAGTTGAGACCTGATTTGTGACCCAGTATATGGACTATTCTGGAGAAAGTTCCATGTGCCCTCGAGAAGAATGAGTATTCTGTTGTTTTAGAGTGGAATGTTCTATAACTATCTATGAGGTCCATCTGGTCCAATGTATCATTCAAAGCTCTTGTTTCCTTGTTGATTTTCTGCTGAGATGATCTGTCCATTGCCGAGAGTGGAGTATTGAGGTCTCCTACAATTAACGTATTGTTATCAATATGACTCTTTATTTTGGTTAACAGTTGGCTTATATAGATGGCTGCTCCCATGTTGGGGGCATAGATATTTACAATTGTTAGATCTTCTTGTTGGATAGACCCTTTAAGAATGATATAGTGTCCTTCTGTGTCTCTTATTACAGACTTTAGTTTAAAATCTAATTTGTCTGATATAAGAATTGCTACCCCAGCTTTCTTTTGAGGTCCGCTGGCATGGAAGATGGATCTCCATCCCTTCATTTTCAGTCTGGATGTATCTTTAGATTCAAAATGAGTCTCTTATAGACAGCATATGGATGGGTCCTGTCTTTTTATCCAATCTGCAACCCTGTGCCATTTTATGGGAGCGTTTAGGCCATTCACATTGAGAGTGATTATTGAAAGATATGAATTAATTGTCATCATGTTGCCTGTGAAGACGTTGTTTTTATAGATTATCCCTGTAAATTTCTGTTGTATATCACTCTTGGGGTCTTTCTCCTTTTATAGAACGCCCCCTTAATATTTCTTGCAGGGCCGGCTTAGTGGTCACATATTCTTTCAGCTTCTGCTGATCGTGGAAGCTCTGCATCTCTCCATCCATTCTAAATGAAAGCCTTGCCAGATAAAGTATTCTTGGCTGCATGTTCTTCTCATTTAGTACCCTGAATATGTCTTGCCAGGCCTTTCTGGCTTGCCAGGTCTCTGTGGATAGGTCTGACATTATTCTGATGTTCCTCCCTCTGTACGTAAGGAATCTCTTCCCCCTAACTGCCCTTAAGATGGTTTCCTTGGTTCTAAGATTTGCAAGTTTTACTATTACATGCCGGGGTATTGGCCTGTTTTCCTTGATCTTGGGAGGGGTCCTCTCTGCATCTAGGATTAGAATGCTTGTTTCATTCCCCAGATTAGGGAAGTTCTCAGCTACGATTTGCTCAAATACATCTTCTAGACCTCTCTCTCTCTCCACTCCCTCCGGGATTCCAATGATTCTGACATTGGAACGCTTCATGGTGTCACTTATTTCTCTGATTCTATTTTCATGGATTCTGAGTTGTTGTTTTTCCCCGGCCTCCTCTTTTCCCTTTTTATCTATTATATTGTCTTCCAGGTCGCTTATTCTCTCTTCTGTCTCAGTTACCCTAGCTGTTAGATTATCTAGATTGGATTGGATCTCATTGATAGCATTTTTAAGCTCTGCCAATTCAGCTTTCATTTCTGCCCTTAGAGACTCTATGTTGCCATTAATTGATTTCTCCATTCTAGCCATCATCTTCACAATTGCTAGCCTGAATTCCATCTCTGACATCTTGGTTATATCTGCATCCATTTGTAAATCTGCAGCATAAGTCATAATCTCTGAGTCTTTTCTGTTTTGGGGGCTCCTCCTCCTAGTCATTCTGTTGATGGGTGTTTGAGGGAATAGTAATAGAGTCCAAATTATTGACCAGAACCCAAGAAGATGCACCTGTTTTCTTGGGACCTTAGGGTTGCTGGCCCCTTGTTTTCCCAGCCTATCTTCTGCAGGAGGGGCCTGCTGCGCTGTTACTCAGGCAACCCTGTTTGGGCAGAGTTGCCCTGTCCCCTGTGGCAGGGTATGGGCTAAGTGGGAATCAGTCTTTGGGGCTTTTGTTCTCTGGCGCCTTTCCCTGGCAGTTTTCCGCGTCTCTTCCATGAGTCAGAGCAGAAGAGACCATTTCCAACCCTCTGCCTCAGAGCAGAGGGACCGCAGTCTGTTCTTCAGTGAGCTCTCCAGGCCACACTGTCTCCATTTCTGTCCGTGTTGTTATAAACTGCAGCGGCCTGGGTTGTGCACCCCTCCGCAGCGCTCCCAGTCCTGCCTCCAGATCGGGGCACGTCTCTGCCCTTTGTGCTTCTAAAACCGCCAGCCGCTCCCAGTTCGTGCGCGCACGCGACTCCACCAATCCGGGTTTCCGCCTGGAGACTGCAGTTCATGTGCACGTGACTCCGTTGCCCCGGGTTTCCACCTCGGGGGCTACAGTTCACCAGTGCGGCCCTGGCACTCGGGGTTTCCCTCCTGGGGGCTGCAGTTTGCGTGCGCATGACTCCATCGCTCCAGGTTTCTGTCTGGGGGGCTGCAGTTCACGTGCGCGTGACCCCGCGGCTCTGGTTTTCCACCCCAGGGGCTGCCCTAAAGTCCTTTCCTGATGCTACTGGTCTGTGAGTCTGTGCCGGTTCCCAGTGCGCGAGCCTGTCACTCACCGGTGGTGTAGGATCCCCAAGTCCAGGCACCCTCCCGCTGCTGTTTATCCTCCGATATCTGCCCACAGAATCACAGCTCTCCACTTCGTACCTCAAAACGAACTGCCTGCGATATTTGTTTGTAGAGATCCAGATCTTCTTACATCTCAGGCTGGTTTCGTGGGTGCTCAGAGTGGTCTGGTAGATATCCAGCTAAATTCCAGGCACCAGCTGAAATAGAGTCCCCTATTCCTCCGCCATCTTTCCCCCCTCCTTCAACTGTCTTATTTCTTTTTTTTTTTTGCATTTTTTTTATTCTTATGTTAATCCCCATACATTACATCATTAGTTTTAGATGTAATGTTCCATGATTCATTGTTTGTGCATAACACCCTGTGCTCCATGCAGAATGCGCCCTCCTCAATACCCACCACCAGGCTAACCCATCCTCCCACCCCCCTCCCCTCTAGAACCCTGTTTGTTTTTCAGAGTCCATCGTCTCTCATGGTTCGTCTAACCCTCCAATTTTCCCTGCTTCATTCTTCCCCTCCTGCTACCTTCTTCTTCTTCTTCTTTTTTTTTTTTTTAACATATATTGCATTATTTGTTTCAGAGGTACAGATCTGAGATTCAACAGTCTTGCACAATTCACAGAGCTTACCAGAGCACATACCCTCCCCAGTGTCTATCACCCAGTCACCCCATCCCTCCCACCCCACCCCCCACTCCAGCAACCCTCAGTTTGTTTCCTGAGATTAAGAATTCCTCATATCAGTGAGATCATATGATACATGTCTTTCTCTGTTTGACTTATTTCACTCAACATAATACCCTCCAGTTCCATCCACATCGTTGCAAATGGCAAGATCTCATTTCTTTTGATGGCTGCATAATATTCCATTGTGTATATATACCACATCTTCTTTATCCATTCATCTGTTGATGGACATCTTGGCTCTTTCCACAGTTTGGCTATTGTGGACATTGCTGCTATAAACATCGGGGTGCACGTACCCTTTCGGATCCCTACTTTTGTATCTTTGGGGTAAATACCCAGTAGGGCAATTGCTGGGACATATGGTAGCTCTATTTTCAACTTTTTGAGGAACCTCCATACTGTTTTCCAGATTGGCTGCACCAGCTTGCATTCCCACCAACAGTGTAGGAGGGTTCCCCTTTCTCCGCATCCCTGCCAGCATCTGTCGTTTCCTGACTTGTTAATTTTAGCCATTCTGACTGGTGTAAGGTGGTATCTCATTGAGGTTTTGATTTGGATTTCCCTGATGCCGAGCGATATTGAGCACTTTTTCATGTGTCTGTTGGCCATTTAGATGTCTTCTTTGGAAAAATGTCTGTTCATGTCTTCTGCCTATTTCTTGATTGGATTCTTTGTTCTTTGGGTGTTGAGTTTGATGAGTTCTTTATAGATTTTGGATACTAGCCCTTTATCTGATATGTCATTTGCAAATATCTTCTCCCATTCTGTCGGTTGTCTTTTGGTTTTGTTGACTGTTTCCTTTGCTTTGCAAAAGCTTTTTATCTTGATGAAGTCCCAATAGTTCATTTTTGCCCTTGCTTCCTTTGCCTTTGGCGATGTTTCTAGGAAGAAGTTGCTGCGGCTGAGGTCGAAGAGGTTGCTGCCTGTGTTCTCCTTTAGGATGTTGATGGACTCCTGTCTCACATTGAGGTCTTTCAACCATTTGGAGTCTGTTTTTGTGTGTGGTGTAAGGAAAAGGTCCAGTTTCATTCTTCTGCATGTGCCTGTCCAATTTTCCCAACACCATTTTTTGAAGAGACTGTCTTTTTTCCATTGGACATTCTTTCCTGCTTTGTCAAAGATGAGTTCACCATAGAGTTCAGGGTCCATTTCTGGGCTCTCTATTCTGTTCCATTGATCTATGTGTCTGTTTTTGTGCCAGTACCATGCTGTCTTGATGATGACAGCTTTGTAATAGAGCTGGAAGTCCAGAATTGTGATGCCACCAGCTTTGCTTTTCTTTTTCAACATTCCTCTGGCTATGCGGGGTCTTTTCTGGTTCCATACAAATTTTAGGATTATTTGTTCCATTTCTTTGAAAAAAGTGGATGGTATTTTGATGGGGATTGCACTGAATGTGTAGATTGCTCTAGGTAGCATTGACATCTTCACAACATTTGTTCTTCCAATCCATGAGCATGGAACGTTTTTCCATTTCTTTGTGTCTTCCTCAATTTCTTTCATGAGTATTTTATAGTTTTCTGAGTACAGATCCTTTGCCTCTTTGGTTAGATTTATTCCTAGGTATCTTATGGTTTTAGGTGCAATTGTAAATGGGATCAACTCCTTCAATTCTCTTTCTTCTGTCTTGTTGTTGGTGTATAGGAATGCCACTGATTTCTGTGCATTGATTTTATATTCTGCCACTTGACTGAATTCCTGTATGAGTTCTAGCAGTTTTGGGGTGGAGTCTTTGGGGTTTTCCACATAAAGTATCATATCATCTGCAAAGAGTGAGAGTTTGACTTCTTCTTTGCCAATTTGGATGCCTTTGATTTCTTTTTGTTGTCTGATTGCTGTGGCTAGGACTTCCAATACTATGTTGAATAGCAGTGGTGATAGTGGACATCCCTCCCACGTTCCTGACCTTAGGGGGAAAGCCCTCAGTTTTTCCCCATTGAGAATGATATTCGCTGTAGGTTTTTCATAGGTGGCTTTTATGATATTGAGGTATGTACCCTCTATGCCTATAGTCTAGAGAGTTTTGATCAAGAAAGGATGCTGTACTTTATCAAAAGCTTTTTCTGCATCTATTGAGAGGATCATATGATTCTTGTTCTTTCTTTTGTTAATGTATTGTATCACGTTGATTGATTTGGGGATATTGAACCAACCTTGCAGCCCAGGGATAAATCCCACTTGGTCGTGGTGAATAATCCTTTTAATGTACTGTTGGATCCTATTGGCTAGTATTTTGGTGAGAATTTTTGCATCCATGTTCATCAGGGATATTGGTCTGTAGTTCTCCTTTTTGATGGGGTCTTTGTCTGGTTTGGGGATCAAGGTAATGCTGGCCTCATAAAATGAGTTTGGAAGTTTTCCTTCCATTTCTATTTTTTGGGACAGTGTCAGAAGAATAGGTATTAATTCTTCTTTAAATGTTTGGTAGAATTCCCCTGGGAAGCCATCTGGCCCTGGGCTTTTGTTTGTTGGGAGATTTTTGATGACTGCTTCAATTTCCTTAGTGCTTATAGGTCTGTTCAGGTTTTCTATTTCCTCCTGGTTCAGTTCTGGTAGTTGATACATCTCTAGGAATGCATCCATTTCTTCCAGGTTATCTAATTTGCTGGCATCGAGTTGCTCATAATATGTTCTTATAATTGTTTGTATTTCTTTGGTGTTGGTTGTGATCTCTCCTCTTTCATTCATGATTTTGTTGATTTGGGTCATTTCTCTTTTCTTTTTGATAAGTCTGGGCAGGGATTTATCAATCTTGTTAATTCTTTCAAAGAACCAGTTCCTAGTTTCGTTGATCTGTTCTTCTGTTCTTTTAGTTTCTATTTCATTGATTTCTGCTCTGATCTTTATTATTTCTCTTCTGCTGGGTTTAGGCTTTATTTGCTGTTGTTTCTCCAGCTCCTTTAGGTGTAGGGTTAGGTTGTGTACTTGAGACCTTTCTTGTTTCTTGAGAAAGGCTTGTATTGCTATATACTTTCCTCTTAGGACTGCCTTTGCTGCATCCCAAAGATTTTGAATAGTTTTGTTTTCATTTTCATTGGTTTCCCTGAATTTTTTAAATTCTTCTTTATTTTCCTGGTTGACCCATTCATTCTTCAGTAGGATGCTCTTTAGCCTCCATGTATTTGAGTTCTTTCTGACTTTCCTCTTGTGATTGAGTTCTAGTTTCAAAGCATTGTGGTCTGAAAATACGCAGGGAATGATCCCAATCTTTTGGTACTGGTTGAGACCTGATTTGTGACCTAGGATGTGATCTATTCTGGATAATGTTCCATGGGAACTAGAGAAGAATGTGTATTCCGTTGCTTTGGGATGGAATGTTCTGAATATGTCTGTGAAGTCCATTTGGTCCAGTGTGTCATTTAAAGTCTTTATTTCCTTGTTGATCTTTTGCTTAGACGATCTGTCCATTTCAGTGAGGGGGGTGTTAAAGTCCTCCACTATTATTGTATTGTTGTCGATGTGTTTCTTTGCTTTTGTTATTAATTGGCTGATATAATTGGCTGCTCCCATGTTAGGGGCATAGATATTTACAATTGTTAGATCTTCTTGTTGGATAGACCCTTTAAGTAGGATATAGTGTCCTTCCTCATCTCTTATTACAGTCTTTGGTTTAAAATCTAATTTGTCTGATATAAGGATTGCCACCCCAGCTTTCTTTTGGTGTCCATTAGCATGGTAAATGGTTTTCCACCCCCTCACTTTCAATCTGGGGGTGTCTTTGGTTCTAAAATGAGTCTCTTGCAGACAGCATATCGATGGGTCTTGTTTTTTAACGCAGTCTGATAGCCTGTGACTTTTATTAGGGCATTTAGCCCGTTTACATTCAGGGTAACTATTGAAAGATAGGAATTTAGTGCCATTGTATTGCCTGTAAGGTGCCTGTTACTGTATATTTGACTGTCTTATTTCTTAAGGAAAATTATGTGAGGCTAAAATCTTAGACTCAGCCAAACTAACATTCAAGCAGGGAGAAATAATGATGGTTTCAGATTTATATAGATTTAGAAATTGACCATTCATATACCATCCCTAAAAGAATGACTTAGGAAATATTCCAGCAAAAACAAAAACAGAAAGGAAAAAAAGTCATTTAAAAAGAATAATTGGTCTTAAGGGGGAAAATAATGGTAGCAAATAAACACATGAATCCTATAGTAATTTCTAAATAAGTTTTGATGCACAATGAAAACATAAATAATAATCTGAACCAAAAGATAATAATAATAGCAACTCCAGAGAAGAGGAGAGCAGGACTCCAAGGAATAGAGATGTTTGGGGCATTCCCAAATATGGAGGTAACCGTGCCCCTTCCAAGTGAAAACAGGCCTGGGGCTAAATAAGAGGCTGAACTGTTAAGGACCTTGTGTCAGATTTGCTCCTGTGGCTCTATTGTTCACTTACAGCACCTTCATATCTTATTTCTATTGTCCCAACCCTTCAGCAAAGCCTTGTTAGGAATCATAGTCACGGTCTCAGCCATGCTGAGGGGAGTTAGGAAAAGTATTATGCCCCCTTCATGGCCAGGAGAAAGCAAGAGTGAGAGCAAGAGAGCAAGAATCAGAAACAGAAGAGAGAGAGAGAGAGAACACCAGATCAGCCATATTAAAAACTTCAGAAGCAGCAAGTTGACAAAGTGAGAGGAACAGAAAAAGACATCTGAGGATTGTCCCAGGGTGCACCCTGAGTTGCAAGAATCACCAGGTTCAAGTAGAGGCTAATTCCAGCAAGTTGTTGGGGGCTCATGATGGAAAAAGAGGTATGAAAGGGAAGTATAACCTGTTTTGTGGTCACTGAACGGTAACGCAGGGGAATTACAGGTTACAGTAAGAAATTTTATCCTAGTCCCAGCTTAATTATTCAGGAAGCCACAAATGCCACCGAGATCATAAGATGCTCTCAAAAGAGGAAAACTATCATTTCTGCACTCTGTGGCTCAATTAGGGAAACCATTAAGTCAGGTGAAAGCAGATTCTCATCAATATGAGGCTGCCAGTGAAACCTCAAGCATCCCTATTTTCTTGGACCCACATAAATCTGATTGCATGTAGACAACATGGGTTACACCAGATTCTGTGCTTCTCACTCGAGAAAGGACAGGTTGAAATTCTTCTCAAATAATAATTTGAATTAGAGGGAAAAGGCTAAGAAGTGGAAAAATAAACATCATTGGGCTCTTTTAAATCATGTCATCTAACCACTTGTTCTTCAATTGAAGAAATGGATATTTTTTTCAGAGAATTAAAAAATTCTTTAATTAAAAATTAAAGAGAGGTGTGGCTCAGTCGGTTAAGTGGCTGCCTTCAGCTCAGGTCATGATCCCAGGGTCCTGGGATCAAGCCCTGTGTTGGGCTCCCTGCTAAGCAGAGAGCGTGCTTCTCCCTCTGCCTGCCATTCTGCCTGCTTGTGCACTCTTGCTATCTCTCTGTCAAATAAATAAATGGAATCTTTAAATAAATAAATAATTTATTAAATAATAAACAAAATAAAATAAAAAATAAAAAAGTAAAGAGAATTTGGGGCACCTGTGTGGCTCAGTTGGTTAAGCATCTGCCTTCAGCTCAGGTCATAATCCCAGGGTCCTGGGTTTGAGCCCCACATCGGGCTTCCCACTCAGCAAGGAGCCTGCTTCTCCCTCTGCCTGCTGCCCCCCCTGCTTGTGTTCTCTCTCCCTCCCTGACAAATAACTAAATAAAATCTTTAAAAAAAAAGTAAAGAGAATTTAATTCTTTAAAAATTAAAGAAATTTAATTCTTTTATTAAATATTAAATAGAGTAGGGGCACCTGGGTGGCTCAGTCAGTTAGGCATCTGCCTTCAGCTCAGGTCCTGGGATGGAGCCCCTCTTCAGTCTCCCTGCTCAGTGGGGAGCCTGCTTCTCCTGCTCCCTCTGCTCTTCCCCACCTTGTGGTCTCTGGCACTCTCTCTCTTTGTCAAGTAAATAAATAAAATCTTTTTTAAAAGTCTGTTAAAAAAATTAAATTGAGTAAAAATGCTTTTCCTACATATTGACATCTAAAAAGTAAGAAGCAATAAATAGTAATTATAAATTTTAGATTACACTATTATTATACCCATAAAAAAAGGATATGTAATCCTACATCAACAAGTGAACGAAAATCACTTGATTCCCTCATCTGCCCTCTCTTTTGGAGTAACCAATCATGTTTTATACTTTTATCTCCTTTGTTGGGTTTTTTTAGCTATAATATATTACGTAATTATTTAGTAATTGCTCTAAAGATTACAATATGTACCCTTAACTTAAACGTATTCTATACCAACTCAAGTGTAATATTATAACCTTCAGGCAGTGAATTCCCATTCCCACCTTTGCACTATTATTGCCATACATTTTACTTCTTCATATGTTAGAAACCCTACAATACACTTACCATTTGTTTGCTCCAAACAGTCAAGCATCCTTTAAATAAATTAATAAATTTTAAAAGTCATTTATATTTGTTTACATATTTACTATTTTGATTGCTCTTCATTCTCTCAGGCAGGTCCAAATACCCTCTGGTACAATTTCCTTCATCCTGAAGACCAATACTCTTAACATTTCTTGTAGTGTAAGCCTATGGTGACAGATTCTCTAAGCTTTTGTTTATCTGAAAGTGCCTACTTTCACTTAAAAAAAATTCAATGAATACAGAAATCAAAGTTAACAGGGTTTTTGTTTTTGTTTTTTTTTTCCTCTTTCAAGCAATTTAAAAATGTTATTCTATGGCTTTCCATTGCATTGTTTCTGGTGAGAAGTTGCTGTTAATTTTGACCATTGTTCCCCTATAAGAAATATGGCTTTGGGGATTTTCTCTAACCTTGATTTTCAGATATTTTACTGTAATGTACCTTGTCATGGCCTTTTTTGTGTATATACTATTTAGGGTTGATATTTTTCATTAAATTTGGAAATTTAAAGTCATTATTTTCTAATTATTTTTCTATCCTCTCTCTTTTTGAGATTAAATTATATATGTCATGCCACCTGATGTCTCTCTTGATGTTGGTTCAGTTCACTTTAAGTTTTAGTATTTTTCTCTCTGTGCCTCAGATTCTATAGTTTATCTTCAAGATCACTGAAATTTTCTTCAGCAAGCTTCTAATCTTCTGCTAAGCCCATCAGCAAAATTTCCATTCCAGATTTGTATTTTTCAATTCTAAATCTCTATTTATTTTTTTAATCATTTTTTTATACTGGCATTCTCCATCTCTCCTCTCATTGTGTGAATATTTTCCCATAAATCCTTGGACATAATAATAATAACTGTTTAGAAGTGTTTGTCTACTAATTCCAAATCTGTCATCTCTAGGTCTATTTCTATTGACTTGTTTTCCTTGATTGTGTGTCACTTATTCCCATTTTTCAAGGCATAGGTAGAACAAATTAAACACAAATAGCAAGATGGTAAACTTAGACTTAACTACATCAATAATTATATTAAAAATAAACAGAATAGGGGCTACCCTCCCTTGAAAATGTCAGAAACTGCAATCTACTTCAACTTAGAATGTAGCATATTAGAATGCCACTCCCTAACAATAAAAAAATTTAGGGTAACCCACAAAATCATATCTTTTATTGAGCCCATCAGAGAACTGAAGTCTTAATGCAATTTTTGAATTCCAAAGAGTTAGAAGATCCTTTAAGAAACATCAAAACAAGGGAGAAGCAAGCTGGCAGAGGAGTAGGTGACCTAAATTTCATCTGGTCCCAGGAATTCAGCTAGATAGTTATCAAACCATTCAGAACACCTACAAACTCAACAGGAGATAGAAGAAAAGAATAGCAGCAATCCTATGAACAGAAAAGTGACCACTTTCTGGAAGGTATGACGTGTAGAGAAGTGAATCCTAGGCGGTATTTGGGAAGATAGACTGCTACCAGCAAGTGATAGAGCAGTGGAGCACAAAATCAGAATTGTAGAAGTCAGCTCTGCTGAGGGACATTGCTCCAGTGGCTAAGTGGGGGGTGAAACACTTGCTGGGACAATGTGGTCTCAGGATCCTTGGGGTCACAGATTACCCAGGGTGCCTGAGTGTGGCAGAGCTCCCAGGTATCAGAGTGGGAAAGCCGGCTGCAGAGACAGAGCCAAGGAATGGGCTCTCAGCTTGGGGTTGCCATAAACTGTGATCTGTGGTACAGTCAGGACACTGCTCTTTGAGCAGGGACCCCAAAAAGCGGCAGATCGGGGGAGACTCCCCTTTCTTCCCCCAGGAGGAGTGGCACGGGAGCACACCACAGGAATCTGCTAGGTTTGGAGACTCCAAACAGGGTTGTGTGCGGGAGACAGAAATGCTCAGTCAGAGGCTAGGTGAGCATGGAGTGCGGCCAGAGACTGGGGAGACAGGAGTGATTAACTGCTTTTCTCTGGGAGCTCACTGAGGAGTGGGGCCCCAAGTTCTCAGTTCCTCTGGGCCCAGAGATTGGGAGGCAGCCATTTTCATTATTGTCATCCAAAACTGTACAGAAAGCTTTCAGGGAACAAAAGCTCCCGAGAGCAAACCTGAGCAGATTACATAGTCTGGCCCTTGGCAAGGGTGGTGCAATTCCATCTCAGGCAAAGACATTTGAGAATCACTGAAAACAGGCCCCTCCCCCAGGAGATCAGCAAGAACATCCAGCCAAGGGGCGCCTGGGTGACTCAGTCGGTTAAGCGGCTGCCTTTGGCACAAGTCAGGATCCCAGCTTCCTGGGATCAAGCCCTACATCAACTCTGTGCTCAGCAGGGAGCCTGCTTCTCCCTCTCCTTCTGCCTGCCTGTCTGCCTACTTGTGATCTCTCTCCTTCTCTATCAAATAAATAAATAAAATCTTTAAAAAATTAAAAAAAAGAACATCCAGCCAAGACCAAGTTTACTGATCAATGAGAATGGCAAAACCCCAAAGCTAGGGGAATACAGCACATAGAATTCATGGTTTTTCCCCATGATTCTTTAGTCTAGTCTTTCAAAGTTAATTTTTTTAATTTTCTTTATTTTTTCTTTTTCTATTTTTTTATTTTTATTTTTATTTATTTTTTTTTAATTTTTTTATTTATTTATTCATGAGAGACAGAGAGAGAGAGAGAGGCAGAGGAAGAAGCAGGCTCCCAAGGAGCAGGGAGCCCGATGCGGGACTCGATCCCAGGACCCTGAGATCATGACCTGAGCTGAAGGCAGATGCTTAACCATCTGAGCCACCCAGGCGCCCTTTTTCTATTTTTTTAGTTGAATTTTTCTTCTTCCCTTTTTCAACCAAAATCTTATCAATTCCTTTTTAAAAATCTTCTTTAATTTTTATTTTTACAATCATATTGTATCCCTTCCTTGTATTTAACCTTATTTTGTGTGTGTATATATATATATATATATATATATATATATAAGTTTTTCTCTCTTAAAATTTTGGGATACAGTTTCTTCTAACAGACCAAAATATACTCTAAATCCAGTGTATGATGTGGTCCTAGTCTCCCTCTTGATTACATTCTCTCTCTCTCTGTTTTTTAATTGTTTTCATTCTTTTTTCAACCAACTTCTTATCAATTCCTTTTTTAAAATCTTTTTTAATTTTCATCTTTACAGTCATATACCATCCCTTCATTGTATTTACCCTTATTTTTGTATGTACATAAGTTTTTCTTTCTTTAAAATTTTGGGAGGCAATTTCTTCTAACAGACCAAAATCCACCCACAATCTAGTGTGTGGCTCTGTTCTATTTACCAGCCTCATCATATCATTTTTTTTAATTTCCCTTTCTTTTCCTCCTAGTTTCAGTTCTCATCTGATTTGTTTAGTGTATATCTTCTGGGGTCGTTGTTACTCTTCTAGCATTTTGTTCTCTCATTCATCTATTCTCCTCTGGACAAAATGACAAGACAGAAAAAAATCCCCTCAAAAAAAAGAACAAGAGGCAGTACCGACTGCCAGGGACCTAATCAATATGGACATTAGTAAGATGTTGGAACTAGATTTCAGAATGATGATTATAAAGATACTAGCTGGACTTGAAAAAAGCATGGAAGATATTAGAGAAACGCTTTCTGGAGAAATAAAAGAACTAAAATCTAACGAAGTTGAAATCAAAAAGGTTATTAATGAGGTGCAATCAAATATGGAGGCTCTAACTGTTAGGATAAATGAGGCAGAAGAGAGAATTAGTTACACTGCCTCTCTTGAGGCAGAGAATGAGAATTAGAGAGAATTAGAAGAGAGACCAAATGATGGAAAATAAAGAAGCTGAGAAAAAGAGAGATAAACAACTACTGGATCACAGGGCAGAATTTGAGAGATAAGTGATACCATAAGATGAAACAATATTAGAATAATTGGAATCCCAGAAGAAGAAGAAAGAGAGGGGCAGAAGGTATATTGGAGCAAATTATAGCAGAGAACTTCCCTAATTTGGGGAAGGAAACAGGAATCAAAATCCAGGAGGCACAGACAACCCTCCTCAAAATCAACAAAAATAGGTCAACACCCCGACATCTAATAGTAAAACTCACAAATCTCAGAGACAAAGAGAAAATCCTGAAAGCAGCTCGGGAGAAGAGATATGTAACCTACAATGGTAGAAACATTAGATTGGTAGCAGACCTATCCACACAGACCTGGCAGGCCAGAAAGGACTGGCATGATATATTCAGAGCACTAAATGAGAAAAATATGCAGCCAAGAATACTATATCCAGCTAGGCTGTCATTGAAAATTGAAGGAGAGATAAAAAGCTTCCAGGACAAACAAAAACTAAAAGAATTTGCGAACACTAAACCAGCCCTACAAGAAATATTGAAACGGATCTTCTAAGCAAGGAGAGAGCCTAAAAGCAACATAGACCAGAAAGGAACACAGACAATATATGGTAACAGTCACCTTACAGGCAAATACAATGACACTAAATTCATATCTTTCAATAGTTACCCTGAATGTAAATGGGCTAAATGCCCAATCAAAAGACACAGGGTATCAGACTGGATTAAAAAACAAGACCCATTGATATGCTGTCTGCAAGAGACTCATTTTAGACCCAAAGACACCTCCAGATTTAAAGTGGCGAGGGGAACCATTTACCATGCTAATGGACATCAAAAGAAAGCTGGGGTGGCAATCCTTATATCAGACAAATTAGATTTTAAACCAAAGACTATAATAAGAGATGAGGAAGGACACTACATCATACTTAAAGGGTCTATCCAACAAGATCTAACAATTGTAAATATCTATGCCCCTAACATGGGAGCAGCCAATTATATCAGCCAATTAATAACAAAATCAAAGAAACACATCAACAATAATACAATAATAGTAGGGGACTTTAACACCCCCCTCACTGAAATGGACAGATCATCTAAGCAAAAGATCAACAAGGAAATAAAATTTTTAAATGGCACACTGGACCAGATGGACTTCACAGATATATTCAGAACATTCCATCCCAAAGCAACAGAATACACATTCTTCACTAGTGCCCATGGAACATTCTTTAGAATAGATCACATCCTGGGTCAAATATCAGACCTCAACCAGTACCAAAAGATTGGGATCATGCCCTGCATATTTTCAGACCACAATGCTTTGAAACTAGAACTCAATCACAAGAGGAAAGTCAGAAAGAACTCAAACACATGGAGGCTAAAGAGCATCCCACTAAAAAATGAATGGGTTAACCAGGAAATTAAAGAAGAATTTAAAAAATTCATGGAAACCAATGAAAATGAAAACACAACTGTTCCAAATCTTTGGGATACAGCAAAGGCAGTCCTAAGAGGAAAGTATATAGCAATACAAGCCTTTCTCAAGAAACAAGAAAGGTCTCAAGTACACAACCTTACCCTACACCTAAAGGAGCTGGAGAAACAACAGCAAATAAAATAAAGCCTAAACCCAGCAGGAGAAGAGAAATAATAAAGATCAGAGCAGAAATCAATGAAATAGAAACCAAAAGAACAGTAGAACAGATCAACAAAACAAGGAGCTGGTTCTCTGAAAGAATTAACAAGATTGATAAATCCCTGCCCAGACTTATCAAAAAGAAAAGAGAAATGACCCAAATCAACAAAATCATGAATGAAAGAGGAGAGATCACAACCAACACCAAAGAAATACAAACAATTACAAGAACATATTATCAGCAACTAGATGCCAGCAAATTAGATAATCTGGAAGAAATGGATGTATTCCTAGAGACGTATAAACTAACAAAACTGAACCAGGAAATAATAGAAAACCTGAACAGACCCATAACCAGTAAGGAAATTGAAGCAGTCATCAAAAATCTCCCAACAAACAAAAGCCCAGGGCCAGATGGCTTCCCAGGGGAATTCTACCAAACATTTAAAGAAGAATTAATACCTATTCTTCTGACACTGTCCCAAAAAATAGAAATGGAAGGAAAACTTCCAAACTCATTTTATGAGGCCAGCATTACCTTGATCCCCAAACCAGACAAAGACCCCATCAAAAAGGAGAACTACAGACCAATATCCCTGATGAACATGGATGCAAAAATTCTCACCAAAATACTAGCCAGTAAGATCCAACAGTACATTAAAAGGATTATTCACCAAGACCAAGTGGGATTTATCCCTGGGCTACAAGGTTGGTTCAACATCCACAAATCAATCAATGTGATAGGATACATTAATAAAAGAAAGAACAAGAATCATATGATCCTCTCAATAGATGCAGAAAAAGCATTTGACAAAGTACAACATCCTTTCTTGATCAAAACTCTTCAGAGTATAGGCATAGAGTGTCCATACCTCAATATCATAAAAGCCATCTATGAAAAACCCACCGCGAATATCATTCTCAATGGGGAAAACCTGAAAGCTTTCCCCCTAAGGTCAGGAACATGGCAGGGATGTCCACTATCACCACTGCTATTCAACATAGTACTAGAAGTCATAACCTCAGGAATCAGACAACAAAAAGAAATAAAAGGCATCTGAATTGGCAAAGAAAACATCAAATTCTCATTTCTCATAGATGACATGATACTCTATGTGGAAAATGCAAAAGACTCCACCCCAGAATTGCTAGAACTCATAAAGGAATTCAGCAATGTGGCAGGATATAAAATCAATGCACAAAAATTAGTTGCATTTCTATACACTGAGACAGAAGAAAGAGAAATTAAGGAGTTGATCCCATTTACAATTGCACCCAAAACCATAAGGTACATAGGAATAAACCAAACCAAAGAGGCAAGGGATCTGTACTCAGAAAACTATAGAACACTCATGAAACAAATTGGGGAAGACACAAAGAAATGGAAAAACGTCCCATGCTCATGGCTTGGAAGAACAAATATTGTGAAAATGTCTATGCTACCTAGAGCAATCTATACATTCAATGCAATCCCTATCAAAATACCATCATCTTTTTTTCAGAAGTGGAATATATAATCCTAAAATTTGTATGGAACCAGAAAAGACCCCAAATAGCCAAAGGAATGTGGAAAAAGAAAACCAAACCTGGTGGCATTACAATTCCGGACTTCAACCTCTATTACAAATCTGTAATCATCAACACAGTATGGTACTGGCACAGAAACAGACACGTAGATCAATGGAACAGAATAGAGAACTCAGAAATGGACCCTCAACTCTATGGTTAACTAATCTTTAACAAAGCAGGAAAGAATGTCCAATGGTAAAAAGATAGTCCCCTCAACAAATGGTGTTGGGAAAATTCGACAGCCACATACAGAAGAATGAAACTGTACCATTTCCTTACACCATACTCAAAAATAGACTCAAAATGGATGAAAGACCTAAATGTGAGACAGGAATCCATCAAAATCCTTGAAGAGAACACAGGCAGCAACCTCTGTGACCTCGGCCACAGCAACTTCTTGCTAGACATGTCTCCAAAGGCAAGGGAAACAAAAGCAAAAATGAACTATTGGGACTTCATCAAGATAAAAACTTTTGCACAGCAAAGGAAACAGTTGACAAAACCAAAAGACAACCTACAGAATGGGAGAAGATATTTGAAAATGTCTTATCAGATAAAGGGCTAATATCCAGAATCTATAAAGAATTTATCAAACTCAACACCCAAAGAACAAATAATCCAATTAAGAAATGGGCAGAAGACATGAACAGACATTTCTCCAAAGAAGACATGCAAATGGTCAGCAGACACATGAAAAAATGTTCAACATCACTCAGCATCAGGGTAATACAAATCAAAACCACAATGAGATACCACCTCACACCAGTCAGAATGGCTAAAATTAACAACTCAGGAAATAATGGATGTTGGCAAGGATGGGGAGAAAGGGGAACCCTCTTACACTGTTGGTAGAATGCAAGCTGGTGCAGCCACTCTGGAAAACAGTATGGAGGTTCCTCAAAAAGATGAAAGTAGAGCTACCTTACAACCCAGCAATTGCACTACTGGGTATTTATCCCAAAGACACAAATGTGGTGATCCAAAGGGGCACCTGCACCCCAGTGTTTATAGCAGCAATGTCCACAATAGCCAAACTATGGAAAGAGCCCAGATGTCCATCGACAGATGAATGGATAAAGATGTGGTATATATATATATATATATATACACACACAGACACACACACACACACACACACAATGGAATACTACTTAGCCATCAAAAAAATGAAATCTTGCCATTTGCAATGACGTGGATGGAACTAGAGGGTATTATGTCAATCAGAGAAAGACAATTATCATATGATCTCATTCATATGTGGAATTTAAGAAAATTAAAAAAACAGAGGATCATAGGGGAAGAGAAGAAAAAAAAACAAGACAAAATCAGAGAGGGAGACAAACCACAAGAGACTCTTAATCATAAGAAACAAACTGAGGGTTGCTGGAGGGGAGGGTGGAGGGGAGGTGGGGTAACTGGGTGATGGACATTAAGGAAGGCACATGATGTAATGAGCAATGGGTGTTATATAAGACTGATGAATCACTGACCTCCACTTCTGAAACTAATAATACATTATATGTTAATTAATTGAATTCAAATAAAAGCAAAAATAATTAAAATTAAAAATTAAAAAAGAAAACATGGGAGAATATCTTCATGACTCTGGGATAAGAAAAGATTTCTTAGGACACTGAAAGCACTAATTGTAAAAATATATTGATAAATTCAATTTCATCAAAATTACATACTTCAGCTCATCAAAAACCTATAAGAGAATGAATATTTAAAGCTCAAAGGCTCAATTTTCACAATACATATATCTAATAAAGAACTTTTATCCAGAATATATTAAGAATCTCTATACTTAATAGTGAAAAGACAGCCATATTTTTTTAAATGGTCAAAACCTTGAACAGACATTTCCAAAAGAAAGATATGAAAATAGCCAATAAGTACATGAAAAAGTGCTTGATGTCATTAATCACAAAGGAAATTCAAATTAAAACCATGGTGAAACATCACTCCAAACTCACTACAATGGCTAGAATTAAAGACTAACAGCTATTGGTCTGAATGTTGGTTAAATGTTGGCAGGGATGTGGAACAATCTGACAGTTGCCCTTCCCAACCCCAAATTTATATTCTAGTACAGTGAGACAGACAATAAATAATAAATAAAATAAAAATAAGTAAATATACAAAATGCATAAAATATTAGACAAATAAATGTAGAGCATATTAGAAGTTGATAAATGCTGTGGAAAATGAGCAGATGATGGGAGACTGGGAATACAAAAGATCTGCACTAACATGGGTTGAAATTGCAAGTAGGGAGATTAGCATTACAGGCTTCCCCCCCCACTATCCAAAAGTAGAGTGTCCCTATGAAACATTTCCTAAGCTGGACTGGTGTAAAGCAGGGAAACAATTACCATTAATTTACATGGAAAAGTTTTTGAGCATTCCCAGACCCCAAAAATAACCTGTCTTAGACTTTTCTAATACCTTAGGACACACCTTGCTAACAGGTGCACAAAATAAAATGAGATAAAGCACAGATGCTCACAAACACAGTTTAGAGCTCTGATGCTAGAGATGCTGAGTGTGGTTCCCAGGGAAGGAGCTTGGCATTGCCACCTTTGCTGCTCAGGGTGTGTGCTGCCTCTATAATGATTCACAAATGAAGAAAGCTAATTCACCTTTTTTTCATAAAAGACAAAATCCTCTTCAGATTTCTCTTGGTTAGTGAAAACAGGTACTAATATAGGCCTTTTGTAAAAGTGAAGTGGAGTAATGCAAACTTGAAAAGCAAGGATATTGCCTGAAAAGGTGATATTTGAGCAAAAACTTGAAGAAGGTAAGGGATAGATCCAAGGGAAGAGCATTACACACAGAATGAAGAGCTATATCCTAAAACAGAAGTGTACCTGACATGTTTGAGAAATAGCATGGAGGCCAGAATGGCTGGAAGAGAGTGAAGAGGAGAGAAAATAGAGATAATACACCTGGCATGTGGGAAAAGCAAATCAGGTACAGCCTTTTAAGCCTTGAAAGATTTTCAAAATAAGAGTGAAATGATCTGGATTATGTTTTTAAAGAGCTAATCTGATTGATCTATTACCTACAGATAGATGCTGATGATAGATGATGATGATAGATAGATAGATGATAGATACATAGATGATAGATAGATATAGATGATAGATAGAAAGATAGATGATAGATTAGATAGATAGATGATAGATGATAGATATAGATAGATGATAGATGATAAATAGATGATAGATAAATAGATGATAGATGATGATAGATAGATGATAGATAGATGATAGATGATAGATAAACATGGTTTTGTACACACACATCTATCTTTTTCATAAAAAGATGCTTCTGATTATTTGTCTCGTCTTTCAGAATACCATTCCCTATTTAATATAAATGGAAAGGTCTCTGTAATTTATTCAGCAAACATCAATGAGTCTCCACTAGGTGTGAGGCACTATCCATGATGCTGAAGATGCTGAAGAAACAAGTTAAAAGTTTGCTTCTCTTATGGAAAAAAATCAAGAAATAGTAAACCAGAAAATAAACAATAAAATAATCAGTTATAGTCAATACAGTGGAGGGAAGTAGAAGAGACAGATGAAGTAGAAAGTGACTTGATGCCTACTTTAGAGAAGATGGTTGGGAAAAGCCACTCTGAAAAAAGAGCAATTGAGCTAAGACCTAAGAAGCTATTCATGCAGGAATAGGGAGGAACAGAGGGAATCTCTTATGCACAGATCTTAAAGCAAGAAAAATAAATTTAGCCTGGTCAAATGACTCAAAATCTTAGTGTGCTAGATCATATTGGTTATGGGGGAACTGGAGACTGACGTAGGGCCCAGATCCTGTGGTTTGAACTCAGACTATAGTAAAAGAGAAGGTGTGGACAGACTGAGTTCAGAATGGGACTGAATGAACTGAGAAAGGGAAGTCTAAGGCTTTTATATGGACTTGGTCACCTATGCCTTTTGTTCTAGGTCTTGCTACAGGGAAGATGGCCTTCAAGCCTATGGAAGCTTTAAGTGCTTATTTGGTAAATATCTTTGTCAAAGGCATACTTTGAAATTCCACGCAACTGTCTTTCATGAGTGCTTAAAGCTCCCTAGAAAAACTTCAGACAGCAGGATTTTTAAATAAAGCAGCTTTTTTTTTCTTGCCTCTGAAACTGGGACACCATGCCCTGGGTTTGTTTGCCAGGTCAGTGGCATCTACAGTAAAAAGGTGAACGTAAGTGCAGCCCAACAAAAAGAGGACAGTGTAGAAGCAGAACACAGCAAAGGCTCAATTTATCCAGCATCACCGAGTAATAATGATTCTGTGTAAGGGATCTTTCCAGTTATCATTGAGCTAAAAAAAAAAAAGAAAAGAAAAGAAAAGAAAAACCTTCTCAAAGTAAGCAGCACTACTTAGATTAGACTTATTTAACAATTTTATTAAACAGAGCATAGATTTTAGAGTCAACGTGTGTAATGCAAATACCAGCTGTTCACTGTGTATTGTGTATCCATGAGCCAAGGCACTTGAATTCTCAAAATGTCTATTTCCTCATTTACAAAGAAAGTAATATATCTCCAGCATGTTTTTGTTGTCGGAATTAAGTGAGCTAATTTGTAAAGAACCTGTACGTAAAATGTCAATACTCTCTGGTAGCCAATGGGTATTTTGTAATATCATCCACGGCATAAATAGACACTGTCAAGTTGTACAAATAATATAAATCATGCAGCTAGAATATAATGTGATTGAGGAGTCTCTCAATAACAGTTGGTATACTACAGAAAATCACAGAAAAGCCCCCTGCTACTTTCTTTGTTAGAACACCTACACACTAATAACAATAAGAATTGTCTCATTTATTCTCAAGCACAGGGGTTGTTGCTGACTCCTTATTAATAGCTTCAAGAAGTAAATAAACCACCTCTCAGAGAGAAGAGATGCTGGATTTGGGATATTTCCCACTAGGAAACTCTCCAACCCCTTAGTCCCCTTTCAATACTTCATATGGTTGAATTACAAGAAAAAGTAATCAGCAAATATTGACATGATCAGTGAAATAATGAATGATCAGAGAAGCAGCAGAGGTAAAGGAGATGGGGAGAGTAATAACAATTATATGCTGAGCACGAGGCATAAGCCACATGCTATGCTGGATCAGTTTAATCCTTCCACATGTTCTTAAGGCTGATGCTGTTCTGCGATCTTGCAGGGGAAGAAACCATTGCAGGTAGGTGTTAGGTAATATGCCCTAGGTCACACAGCTGTGAGGAGGCAGAGCCAGGATTTGGACCCAAGTCTGTCCAACTCCAAAGCCCAGGTGATTTCCACCAACCACATCAGGAGCAAAGAAACCACCATCCTGGGCAGTTCCACAGAAGGACAACCAGCAGCTTCAAGGATGGGTACGATTTTAAAAAGAAAGTGAATGTTAACTAAAAAATTATTTTGTACAAGCTTCACTTTTCCTTGTTACATGGACTTTCCATTGTATGTTGTGTAGTATAGCTAGTTTAGACACCCTCTGCTCTTCCCCCTGACCCCTGTAACTTGGAGTCCAGAGTGGCTCTCACGCTGGAGGAGATCTCAGCATGCAGGATATAGAGCATTACCTTCACTTTCCCTCCACACCCATCTTGTCAAGGCCCATTGACTTGACATTCTTACTCCAAATCCTTTCCTTCTTGGCCATTCCCATCGGACTACTTAACTGACTCACAACCTATAGCCAGGACAGAAATGCAGCTTTTCACAAAGTCAGAAAGGATAGCAGTGTTTGCACAGAAAGTTCCCCAGGAGAGCAAAGGGTGTTTTCATTTCATCAAAAATCCTTAAGCACTGATTACCAACATGCTGGGAGTTGCGGTCACCCAGTGACTTCTGAAATACCATAATGTATTCAGTTTGAACTCTGTGGAAACCCTGCCTCTCTCCATGAAAATCCTGAGACACATGACTACTCAACAAAAGTTGGATTCATTTTCCAGGAAATTATACCTCTTATTATTGTGATGTCCTCATTTAAAAATGATCCAGAGTTTATCTCAAGAAAATGTAACTGGTGAAAGGCTCGTTGTGTGCTTCCTGAGACTGATCATCACAGCTGCATCCCACAAATGCTCTTAGTCACGATATCACGTCAAAGAGAAAAAAGGGAAAGAAAACAAGAATTTAGTACCTTTATAATTTCTACAGAAAATTCAGTTCAAAATAATTTTATTATCTTTTAGAGAAGATGTTAAAAAAGTAATTCTGCTTTCTCTCTTTGTAATATATTTGAATCATCACTTTTAATTTTCCAAAGTGCTTTCATGCCCATTTTATCACTTTATGTTCAAACCATAGAATAGAGGAAAAGGAATATTATCTGTATTTTATAAGTTAGAAAGACAAGGCAAGGGGACACTATGGGAAGCCTCTAAGTTTACATGGCTACAGAGCTAGGCTAGAGCATTTGTTATCACTTCTGAAATTATTTTCTCTCTTAAACTTTTTATTATTTATTTTTTTTCTATTTCCATAAAAGGAACCATTCTTCATTCATTCAACACATATTTGTTGGGCACCTATAATTTGACAGGCCCAGATGTAGGAGGCAGAGATACATTGGTAAAGACAGATAATTTCTCCACTTTCGGAAGTATACTTTCTAGCGGGGGAAGAAAAACCAAAGTGGATTTAAAACCAGGAAAGGATTAGACAGTACTAAGTGCTCTGCCAAGGGTGGTGTGTTGACAAATGACTGGGCACCATTTTAGTCTAGGTGGTCAGTGTACCACCATTTTCACGGTCCTCAGGATTTGTAACCTCAAGCCCTTTGTCCCTTACAGCTCACATCCTACCTACTGTCATGTCATATCTTATCACTACACTTAATAATAACTTCTCCATGTTTCTCCTCTCCTCCAACCCCATGATTACGCCCTTGACTCAGACCCTTGGCCTCTGTCAGGTGATGTCTCCAAAACTTGCCCAGCTGCCTTCATGCCTCCCATCTCTCCCATACATCTTTCCTAGTCCTACCAAATTGATCTTTGCAAAACTCACGTGGTAAAACCCATGAACAAAATTTTATTCCAGAATTAAGATTCTATCCAATCTCATCCAAACTTCTCTCCTAAATTTATTTCTAAACAAATGAAACCCCTTACTCTCATTTATGCTATGCTTCCACTTTTCTAGTTCCACACCATTGTCCCTATCACTTCTTCCATTTTAGATCCCCAGCCCCTCTCAGCCAGTCTCTAAAGCCTACCGAAGACACCTGCTCCAGAAATGAATGAGTAAATGCATAGATGAATAAAATAGAATCTGCTGACTCTGCTGCTCTGCTTTCATAACTCGATTAGACTTTTGCCAATTAGCACTACTTCATCTATATTGCCCTTTGCCTCTCTAAGTGAATATGATTTTCCTCTACTTCTCCATTGGCACATAGTCTAATTCAGTTCTGTAATGTTGCTTATTAGCTTCACCTTGTCAGCTATAGACTTCTGCTCTTCCGCCTGCCTGTCCCCCAATGCAAAAACAGCTTGCCCCAGTACGATCCCCAGCTGATGGCACCTGCACCCCAGGAGTAGGCCATGCTCTGAATTCAGACCTTTTCTGACAACACTTTGGGATTTCCATAAAATTCAAACAGATCTCTAAATTCATGTCCTTTCAGAACCTCCTGCAGTACTTGTTTTCCTCTTAAGGCTCAGCAAAAATGCTTTCAAGAGCACCTGAATGAAAGGAAGAGGGGAGCATGGTGTATAGTTTCTATAGGAAATCAATGGCTACTAAAAATATCCCACATAAAATCCCTGAATGAAGCATTTAGAGTCTCAGAAGAAAGCCTTTGGGGAGCTCATGAGCTTTGACTGTGAGTCTCATAGGGACAGTTCCCAACGTGGAGGGTATTTTTCTTTCAGGCAAAGACTTTGCTTAAATTGTGTGCTGTAGCTAATATTTAGATCTCTTGGATAGGTAAATGCTAAGATCTGCATAATGCTGTATTCATATAACCATTGATGAGTGAAGACTCAAGAAGAAAACTTTAATGCCAAAATGGTTGGGAAAATGCCAGTACTTCAGTGGTCATAAGTGACTGCTGAATGTTGCCAGATGTTGAGAACTCTGAAGGATTAAAAGTGAGAAAATGTGTATCAGAAATACATATAGATTTATGGAGAGTCGATGAGTGTCAGGCTGATTTCTCTCCTGATGATGTTCCTGGTTTTCATAGTGAGTAAAGGAGGTATTGACTGAGGTCACCACGGTCACCAGCCGCTCATTTCCACCTCCACAAATCTCTATTTCCCTAATTAGCTCCCTCTTTAAGTCTCCACAATGTAAGTCTTCAAAATGTATCTACTCATAAAATCATCTATCCATTTCATTCTCATACCCATCTTCTGCTTCACTGAGAAAATGGGAGCCTTCAGGCAGGAATTCTCTCAGTGGTGATGCTGCCCCACCTGTAGTTAGTTCCCTGCATCCATCCTACTCTTCACTTCTTGTTACAGTGCAACAGTTTGCACTGCCTAAATCTCACCTCTCCAACTGTACTCTAGATCTTATCCCTTCCTTTGGAGAATGTACTTCATCAAATATCCTTACATCTCTTTTTCTGTTGGTTTCTTCCTATCCACATGGGGAAAACACCTCTGACTTTTCACACATATTGGACACAAAGAAAAACAAAAACAAAAAAACACAAAACCCTTTGCAATGCAGCCTCTCAAAAGAGCTGTCTGTCTACCCTCTCTCATTTTCACCTTCCATTCACTCCTTATTTCACTGAGATCTGTCTTCTCCCCAGTACCCTGTTGAAATTGCTGATGCTAAGTATTGCCCTGAGTCTGACTCTCTTTTCATTCTGTGCATTTTCTTTAAATAAACTCAAACATATATCCTTAATTTTCACCTATTTGCTGATGACACACTAGTCCTCTAATCTCTGTTAAAATAAAAAACAAATGGAAACCAGCCTTGAAAATTCCCTGAGCAGACAAAACCAGTTTAGTCACAAACAAAGCTTAATTTTGCTTATTTTGCAAGGCGAACTTGACCTGGGTCATATCCTGATTATGCCTCTGAAAATTATAAGCAAAATTTAAATTCTTTCCCAAGGTTGATATGAGGTAACAAACAGTGGCTAATCCCTTATCATTTAAGAAAATTCTAATATTATAACCAATCACTGTGAAGATTTATATAGTGATTTCTCACTATATAACAATATACCCCTGATTCTCATTCCCTGTTTTGACTTGAGTGCTCTTGGTTTACAAACTGTCTTTTTAGTGTATGCACAATAAACTTTTACTAATTACTACTTCAGGGATTCTTTGCTTTTAACTCTGTTATTCTGGAACTTTTGACATTTCATGATGTCAGAAGCAGGATCCAAAGAAGATCCCCGATGACTCCAGGGCAGTGAAAAAACATGCTGGTACCCACAGAGTCCCCTGAACTCAATGTTTTCTCACCAACTCTGGAGTTTGAGGGTAAGTCTCCCTTAGACTCAAGATTTGCTCTTTGCGTTTTGAGCTCTCCAACTTTATTTTGCATACCTGTATTTTGTTTAGTGAAGCTTCTTGATTAAGTCACCCTATTCTGTTCAAAAGAGGGGAAAGCCTGTGATTCCTTGTGCTTTTGAATAGCAGTTGAAAACAGGACCCCTCATAATTAAAACATTTTAAGGAATCTGAAGGCAAAGATGGGTTCTATCTGGTCTATGGACCAGGATCCTTTGTCTTTTTTGGAAAATGGGTAAGGTTTTGAAATTGCAGTGGCCACTTTGGTGAAGCTTTAATTTAGATAAGTCCACCTTAAGGAGCACCCTTAAAAAGAGAGGATTCCAAACCTCTCAAAGACAATGAAATTCTTTAACTGGGATGCAAAACCTTTTGAAAGACAAAATGACTCTAAAAACAGCTCTCAAACAATCCCAAGAGCCTGCAAAGAAAAAAAATCTTTAGTAAAAATTTTTGGCCATCAGAGTAGGTAACCTTAACTTAGTCCATCTGCCAGAAACACAATTTGGATCCAACTGTTATTTTGAGTTTGATACCTGAGATGTGGCTAAAATGTTTTAAACAAAAACTATGAAATCTCTGTGTCTGGTGGTATGTTTATATATGTATGTTATAAATATGTGATGTTTTTCTACCTCCAGATAATATTACCAAAATAAATGTTTTAAGAGCCCTGTTTAACTGGCTTAAAGGAAACTAAGCATTTATATAAATCAAGTATACTCTTAGAAATATAGAAACTAACCCATATGTTTTCAAGTTCATATGACCTCGCATAATCTTTGGTAAATAAAAGCTAGTTTAAGTTTGTTAGTTTAATAAAAGCGGGCATTATCTTCCAATTTGTCAACAATAAAAATAACTTAAGATTATGGTTCTCTGTCTGATATCTAATCCAAGCATAATTATTAAAAGCAAGTAATTTAATATATGCAAATAAGAACCATTTATACTAAGTTAAACTACACAATCATTTCCAAATAAGTTAAACATTAAATGCTAGACATCAGTTTTCCTACTTTTGACTTTTTAATTTTTTACCAAAAAAAAAAAAAAAGCTATTTGGGTCTATTAATAAACATGTTTTGTGCTGTACTGAAAAATTTACTGCAAGGAAGAATATACTTCCAGAAATTATGAAATGTATTTGTAAATTCGCAGATACTCTACAGGATATTAATATATGATAGTTCACAATTGCCTACTTCTTAGTTTTCGCTGGAAAGCAAAGATTACTAATAATTAAAATGTATAATCAATATGTAAAAATAAAACTACTAGAAATAATAAGGGTGAAAGAAAATGACTGTACAATGAAAAGTAGGTAAGAAAAACAGAATATGTTTTTTGTGTATGAAGGACATGGGTTTGTTTGGTTGGTTTTGGTTAAGGGAAAAAATAATTTTGTCCTAAAGTAAAATTATCATTTCAGAATAAAAAACAAAAAAGAAAAGGATGAAACCTAAATGGATATAGAAAGTTGTAGAAGGTTTGTGAAAAGCAAATCTTGAGAAAGGAATTTTATGTGTGGTCAAGCTAATATTGGAATGGATTTATTAAGTTAAAAGAAAAGAGAATTTTATATCAAAAGTATACTGGTGCAGTAATAGAATTTGGTTTTCTCTGTTCAAAGGACAAAGTTTTTTTAGATTATTGATCTGCTCTTAATGAGAAACTGTAAACAAAGGGTTTGTTTTCTTTACCTTTAGTGTAACCTGCCTAGATAACAAAGAGTTTATCTTTTGTCCTTATTAGGTCTTTGACTACTTACAAAAATTAGTCTTCTCTAATACAAGAGCAAAGTTTATTTTTTTACAACTATTTTAACCTTTTGTACATGGTAAATTTCATGGGAAGCATTGTCAAGTAAGAAATGATGCATAATTTCTTTGGGTAATAATTGTAGGAAATTCCTAAAAATCTGATCTGTTCTTGTATAATTGTATTAGGCACAATTTAAAAATGTATGTCACAGAAATTTACTTGTCAATTGCACTGCAATAAACTCTCGCCAGATCTTTAACTTACATGGCAATTTTTAAACTGTTTTTCATTCACAGACAGTTATTACTTTACTCTGATGCTTTTGCAGACCATGTGAAAGTGCTTCATCCTCAAAGAGATTCATGGAAAAGACCCTGACAAGTACTCTAAAATGCAAGTTTCTGATAACTTTAAGATCATAACACTGAACTGGGGATAAGAATTTCTAAAGCTGTAATGGAAAGTTGATTAATTTATAAAACTGCCTATTCAAGATGAAGCAAAACAAGAATTAGGGGTGCCTGGGTGGCTCAGTCGGTAAGTTCATGTCATGATCTTGGACTGAGCCCAGCATGGGGCCCCCTGCTCAGCAGGGAGTCTTGTTTCTCCCTCTCCCTCTGACCCTCCCCCCCCCCACTCATGTGCACTCTCTCTCTCTCAAATAAATAAATAAAATCTTTAAAAAAAAGAATTAATTACATAACATTAAATGAACTAATGAAGACGATTATAATTTTTATGACTAAATTTAAAACATTCCTAGCTTTTTAATGTTGTGTTTTCCACATTTAAAGACCTCTTTTTCTTTTCTTTGAAGCTACCTATAACTTAACAGCAATTTTGTAAAGTGTATTGTTGCAACAAAGGTTGAAATATTTATGTTTTGCTCCCTACCTGATCCCTCCAGAATTCAGAAACTCTTATTAAATATTCTTATTTTTCAGGACTGTATATGTTTTTGCATAAGTTCAGTAAGAATCCGTTCTCTTTGTAAAAGCATACCATTGGACTAGTCCTTGGCTTGGCTTCCTAGTCTTGAGAGACTTTTGAAAGTCCAATCTGAGGTTCCTTATTAATTTGGGGTTTTTTTTCCCTTAGAAATGTATCTCATTAAATTAGCTGATTGTTCACATCATATAGAACTTAATTTAAGTGAAAGCTTACCTTCAACACTGCCTCCTGAAATAAAATATTCTCATATTCATCCTGTCCTAAAGTAATCATGAACAAGTGATTGCTAATATATCATGTTGTGCCTAGGTAAATAACTTTTAAATAATTATAACCCATTTAAGTTATGTAATTGGTTAAATTTTGGCTCCTGGGAATCTCTCCTCTGGGGAATTTTTCAATCGTTGGCCATCATATTAACCTCTAATGTATCGTATGTTCTCAAGGGTTTTAAATGTCTGTTGGCAGGCACTCACATGCCAGATGGTATCCATCAGGATCAGACAACAGAATGAAATCAACAATAATCACATCAATGGTGAAGACCTTGACTACCTGTCCCTCCAGCCTGAGGACTCAACTAGTGGGGACATATAAAACAAATATTTCAATGTGTGATTCTTCAGCCTGACTATATCAAGGGCTGTACCAGAAAATAATGCTATACTAGTTGGTCATACTCTCAGCCTGCTTTATAATATATGTAGAGGGGGTAATTACTAAAATCAAAAAGAGACTAGCCTTGAAAAGTCCCTGAGCAGATAAAATTAATCATACAAACAAAGCCTAATTTAACTTATTTTGCAAGACTAACTTTTGTGCTTATGACTCTAAAAATTATAAGCAAAACTTAAACTGTTTCCCCAAGGTTGACATGAGGTAACAACCACTGACCGGTTCCCTATCATTTAAGAAAATTTTAATATTGTAACCAATCACTGTGAAGAATAAACAGTCACCAATTTCTCAGTATCTAAGCTGCTTTACAATATACACCATAAACCTCATTCCCTGGTTTGGTTTGAGTGCTCCAGGTTTGCAAACTGTCTTTTTGGTGTTGCACAATAAACTTTTACTAATTACTACTTCAGTGATTCATTGGTGATTCATTGGTTTCACTTCTGTTTTTGCTTTCTGTTTCGACATCTCTAATGCAGACTTTCTAAGCTCCAGACCTGTGTATCCATCTATCCTGGTCATGGATATACCACTTGGATAGACCACTATCACATGTACAAAGCTAAACTCAGCAGCTCCTCTTGCCCCAACCCAATTTCTCAGCAAACTGGCTATTTTGCCACTTTTTTCATTAGATGACACCACACTTACTGCCCAAGCAAAAAAAAACCCACAAAACAAACAGAAAAACCTGGGATCATCTTTGCCTCCTTTCTTCCTCCCTTACTTAATAACCCCACCATGATATGCCATCACCAGGTTTTGTTGATTCAGTGCCTGAGTTTCTGGAGAATTATCCAAGTAACATACCTCGAGCAGGACCTGCCATAGGGCTCCATGATCAAACACATTAATGCTTATGCAAGAAAATGTTCAAATATACACAATATGTGAGATATATAAAGGTCAATAAAGCAGACCTACATAACAAGAAATGCCAAGTGTTGTTCCTTAGCCTGAAGGCAATGATAACAGAAATATGGACCTTAACCAAAACATGAAGAGCATCAGAAGTACAAACACCTGGCCAAATAGAGAAGACTATTTTCCTGCTAAACTCTGTAAAATATACATGACTCTTAAAACAAGGTATCACTTTGTTGGTTTTATGCTATCTAAGATCATCATTTTACATAATTAAAAAATAATTTTTCATCACCATAGTTACATTTATACATTTTATATCCTTTTAATGTCTTCATTTTATATCATTTTAATATCATCTTGTTGTCATTATAATATATGTAGATTTAATACATAGGACAACAATTGCATAAAGGATCTGACAAAAGGGATAAATAGGCCTGATAGTTATAAATTTATGTTTCTGTATTTTATGTGATTTGGTACAATATTAATTCTAAGTAGGCTACTAAAAACTAAGAATTGCATTTTAATAAGGCCTAGAGTTACCACTCAAAATAATAATAGTGGAAAGAAAGGGCACCTGGGTGGCTCAGATGGTTAAGCGTCTGCCTTCAGCTCAGGTCATGATCCCAGAGTCCTGGGATCGAGTCCTGCATCAGGCTCCCTGCTCCTTGGGAGCCTGCTTCTCCCTCTGCCACTCTCTCTCTCTCTCTGTCTCTCATGAATAAATAAATAAAATCTTTAAAAAAAAATAATAGTGGAAAGAAATAGTTTAAGAACCAATGGATATTGTATGGTGACTAACATAACATAATAAAATAAAATTAAAAAAATAATAAAAATAAATTTAAAAAAATTTTAGAATCAGTAAAAAAAAAAAAAGGAACCAATGGATAATTTGATCATTGATAGTAAGAATAGCTAACACTTATTGAGTGCTTTCTATATGCCACTACCTCATTTAATCTCCAGAAAACTCCTATGAAACCAGCACTATTAGTTTTCTCGTTTTACAAATGAGTAAAATAAGACTCACAAATAAAGTGTTTTTTCCAAATTTATAACAAGATTAGTCCTAGAGCTGTCAGACTACGTTATGTGCTTTTAATAAAATATATAAAAACATTTCCCTTTATTTTTAAAATAATGGTAATAACTAGAAATATGAAAAAATTAAACATAAAATTACAAAACTCTCTCTTTCATCAAATGCTAGGCCTATTCCCCAAGAGCAGCCTCTATCAGTGGTTTCTTATATATTTTTAGAAAAAGAAAAAGTTACACATATACCAATGCATAGATTTTTTTTTAACAAAAAAGCAAGCATTCTCTCAAATTTTTCCACCTAGTGACTGAAGGCACTTTTCATCTGCATATATATAGTGGCCTCATTCTGTTTAGTGGCTGCAACCCATTCCATTGTATGTATGTAACAAAATATATTAAACAGTGGCACTACTGATGGGAAAATGGGTTATTTTCAGTTTTTGTCATTGTTATACAATATAGCAATTAACATTTTTTGCTGTGCATTTACAAATATATATGTACAATAAATTCATAACTGTGGAATTGCTGGGTCAAGAAGTTGGGACATTTAAATTTTGATAGATATTAGTGAATGGCCATTCATTGATTTCATCAACTCTTGTTTCCAAAACAGATTCTGAGAGTATGCAGGAGTCTGTGATCTTAATTACTATTCAAACTCCCTTTGAGACTCTGTTTGTGATATATTTTGACTTAACAAGACTTTTAATATTTTTATGGAGCTAAATCTATTGATCTTTTCCTTTCTGATTTCCTTTGTTGTATTTAAGCAAAGAGCATTCTTCTCCATCCCAATAAAAGTGAAATATTCCAGATCATCTAAGCAAAAGATCAACAAGGAAATAAAGACTTTAAATGACACACTGGACCAAATGGACTTCACAGATATATTCAGAACATTCCATCCCAAAGCAACAGAATACAAATTCTTCTCTAGTGCCCATGGAACATTCTACAGAATAGATCACATCCTAGGTAACAAATCATGTCTCAACCAGTAACAAAAGATTGGGATCATTCCCTGCATATTTCCAGACCACAATGCTTTGAAACTAGAACTCAGTCACAAGAGGAAAGTCAGAAAGAACTCAAATACATGGAGGCTAAAGAGCATCCCACTAAAGAATGAATAGGTCAACCAGGAAATTAAAGAAGAATTTAAAAAATTCATGGAAACCAATGAAAATGAAAACACAACTGTTCCAAATCTTTGGGATACAGCAAAGGCAGTCCTAAGAGGAAAGTATATAGCAATACAAGCCTTTCTCAAGAAACAAGAAAGGTCTCAAATACACAACCTCACCCTACACCTAAAGGAGCTGGAAAAAAGAACAGCAAATAAAGCCTAAACCCAGCAGGAGAAGAGAAATAATAAAGATCAGAGCAGAAATCAATGAAATAGAAACCAAAAGAACAGTAGAACAGATCAACGAAACAAGGAGCTGGTTTTTTGATAGAGTTAACAAGATTGATAAAGCCCTGGCCAGACTTATCAAAAAGAAATGAGAAATGACCCAAATCAACAAAATCATGAATGAAAGAGGAGAGATCACAACCAACACCAAAGAAATACAAACAATTACAAGAACATATTATGAGTAACTAGATGCCAGCAAATTAGATAATCTGGAAGAAATGGATGCATTCCTAGAGATGTATCAACTGTCAAAACTGAACCAGAAAGAAATAGAAAACATGAACAGACCCATAACCAGTAAGGAAATTGAAGCAGTCATCAAAAATCTCCCAACAAATAAAATCCCATGGCCAGATGGCTTCTCAGGGGAATTCTACCAAACATTTAAAGAAGAATTAATACCTATTCTTCTGACACTGTTCAAAAAAATAGAAATGGAAGGAAAACTTCCAAACTCGTTTTATGAGGCCACCATTACCTTGATCCCCAAACCAGACAAAGACATCATCAAAAAGGAGAATTACAGACCAATATCCTTGATGAACACGGATGCAAAAATTCTCACCAAAATACTAGCCAGTAAGATCCAACAGTACATTAAAAGGATTATTCACCAAGACCAAGTGGGATTTATCCTGGGCTGCAAGGTTGGTTCAACATCCGCAAATCAATCAATGTGATACAATACATTAATAAAAGAAAGAACAAGAATCATATGATCCTCTCAATAGATGCAGAAAAAGCATTTGACAAAGTACAACATCCTTTCTTGATCAAAACTCTCCAGACTATAAGCATAGAGTGTCCGTACCTCAATATCATAAAAGCCATTTATGAAAAACCCACTGCGAATATCATTCTCAATGGGGAAAACCTGAAAGTTTTCCCCCTAAGGTCAGGAACACGGCAGGGATGTCCACTATCACCACTGCTATTCAACATAGTATTAGAAGTCCTAGCCACAGCAATCAGACAACAAAAAGAAATAAGAGACATCCAAATCAGCAAAGAAGAAGTCAAACTCTCACTCTTTGCAGATGATATGATACTCTATGTGGAAAACCCAAAAGACTCCACCCCAAAACTGCTAGAACTCATACAGGAATTCAGTAAAGTGCCAGGATATAAAATCAATGCACAGAAATCAGTGGCATACCTACACACCCACAACAAGACAGAAGAAAGAGAAAGGAAGGAGTCGATCCCATTTATAATTGCACCCAAAACCATAAGATACCTAGGAATAAATCTAACCAAAGAGACAAAGGATCTGTACTCAGAAAACTATAAAATACTCATGAAAGAAATTGAGGAAGACACAAAGAAATGGAAAAATGTTCCATGCTCATGGATTGGAAGAACAAATATTGTGAAGATGTCAATGCTACCTAGAGCAATCTACACATTCAAAGCAATCCCCATCAAAATACCATTCACTTTTTTCAAAGAAATGGAACAAATAATCCTAAAATTTGTATGGAACCAGAAAAGACCTCGAATAGCCAGAGGAATGTTGAAAAAGAAAAGCAAAGCTGGTGGCATCACAATTCCAGACTTCAAGCTCTATTACAAAGCTGTCATCATCAAGACACCATGGTACTGGCACAAAAACAGACACATCGATCAATGGAACAGAATAGAGAGCCCAGAAATGGACCCTCAACTCTATGGTCAACTAATCTTCGACAAAGCAGGAAAGAATGTCCAATGGCAAAAAGACAGTCTCTTCGGGCGCCTGGGTGGCTCAGTTGGTTAGGCGACTGCCTTTGGCTCAGGTCATGATCCTGGAGTCCTGGGATTGAGTCCCACATCAGACTCCCTGCTCAGCGGGGAGTCTGCTTCTCCCTCTGACCCTCCCCCCTCTCATGCTCTCTATCTATCTCATTCTCTCTCTCAAATAAAAAAATAATTTAAAAATCTTTTAAAAAATAAAAAATTAAATTAAAAAAGACAGTCTCTTCAACAAATGGTGTTGGGAAAATTGGACAGCCACATGCAGAAGAATGAAACTGGACCATTTCCTTACACCACACACAAAAATAGACTCCAAATGCTTGAAAGACCTAAATGCAAGACAGGAGTCCATCAAAATCCTAAAGGAGAACACAGGCAGCAACCTCTTCGACCTCAGCCACAGCAACTTCTTCCTAGAAACATCGCCAAAGGCAAGGGAAGCAAGGGCAAAAATGAACTATTGGGACTTCATCAAGATAAAAAGCTTTTGCACAGCAGAAGAAACAGTCAACAAAACCAAAAGACAACTGACAGAATGGGAGAAGATATTTGCAAATGACATATCAGATAAAGGGCTAGTATCCAAAGTCTATAAAGAACTTCTTAAACTCAACACCCAAAGAACAAATGATCCAATCAAGAAATGGGCAGAAGACATGAACAGACATTTTTCCAAAGAAGACATCCAAATGGCCAACAGACACATGAAAAAGTATTCAACATCACTTGGCATCAGGGAAATCCAAATCAAAACCTCAATGAGATACCACCTCACACCAGTCAGAATGGCTAAAATTAATAAGTAAGGAAAGGACAGATGTTGGCGGGGATGCAGAGAAAGGGGAACCCTCCTACACTGTTGGTGGGAATGCAAGCTGGTGCAGCCACTCTGGAAAACAGTATGGAGGTTCCTCAAAAAGTTGAAAATAGAGCTACCATACGATCCATCAATTGCCCTACTGGATATTTACCCCAAAGATACAAATGTAGGGACCCGAAGGGGTACGTGCACCCCGATGTTTATAGCAGCAACGTCCACAATAGCCAAACTGTGGAAAGAGCCAAGATGTCCATTGACAGATGAATGGATAAAGAAGAAGTGGTACATATATACAATGGAATATTATGCAGCCATCAAAAAGAATGAAATCTTGCCATTTGCAACGATGTGGATGGAACTGGAGGGTATTATGCTGAGCAAAATAAGTCAATCAGAGAAAGACATGTATCATACGATCTCACTGATATGAGGAATTCTTAATCTCAGGAAACAAACGGAGGGTTCCTAGAGTGGTGGGGGGTGGGAGGGATGGAATGGCTGGGTGATAGACATTGGGGAGGGTATGTGCTATGGTGAGCTCTGTGAAGTGTGCAAGACTGTTGAATCAAATAATACATTATATGTTAAAAAAAAAAAAAGAAGATAGCAGGAGGGGAAGAATGAAGGGGGGAAATCAGAAGGGGAGATGAACCATGAAAGACTATGGACTCTGAGAAACAAACTGATGGTTCTAGAGGGGAGGGGGGTGGGAGGATGGGTTAGCCTGGTGATGGGTATTAAAGAGGGCACGTTCTGCATGGAGCACTGGGTGTTATATTCAAACAATGAATCATGGAACACTACATCAAAAACGAATGATGTAATGTATGGGGACTAACATAACATAATAAAAAAAATGAAATATTCACCTATATATTCTATATTTTTATGATTTCATCTTTTACATGGATCTCTTTCATCTGTATCAGTGTGAGGTTTATTGTAATTAGAGTTTGTGGCAGAGAGTCAGTTTTCCCAGTCACCCATTCTAAAAAACACACCTTCCCCATTGGTTTGCATTTCTTCATTTATCATATGCTAGTGATACTCAGTATTAATACTAGATATTCATCATTTGTGGTGGGGTTCTGGTTCCATGGTTTCCTATAAGGAGGGACACTAGACACATGAAAAACAATAGCCAAGCAAGCAATCTACATTATGCCCAACAAGTTACAGAGCTTTTCAGATAAGCTGCTCTAAAGCATGTGGCTTAGTTTTCTACTTTTTCTTTTCATCTAAAATAGCCAAAATATGCAACCAGCCCAATGGATAAAGATCTTGAGCCTGTTCTGAGCCACCACGCCCTGTGCTGCGACTTCTTTGAAATGGAGGCTAAATACCAGCCTTCATGTCCAATAACCTCATCCCCACCAGTAATACATGAATGTTGCACTGAAAATCCTGTAACATATTCAAGTACTACCATTTTGGTTAATATTTCTCTCCACCTCATCGCTAAACAAGAAGCTTAGCATACTAAAATTTCCAGTGCATTGCTGCCAATGCCCAGAAGGATGGCAGTGCCCAAAAGGACACAGTGGAAGTAATGACTGCTCCTAGAAAAAGACCCAAGCCCAGCAGGAAACAGCAGAAGCAAAAGCAGTGTCCAGTGAGGTACTGGAATGTACTGAAATGTCTGACAAGGGTAACAGTAATGTGTGGCCTACTATGAGACCACAAACCCTGCCAAAAGATTGTGTGCCAGGGGGAAATGTGGGCACAATACTGGGCAGGGGCATACCCCAGAGGCAATGACAGTCAAGAGAATTTACAGCCCTGTTCAACAGAAGTCATAGGGAAGTCATCCAGAACTGTTCAGGGGACCTCTTGGGGACAATCAGAATTATTTGAAAGAATGTAGACTTTTGAAGGCACAAGCAGTAAGGAGTAACAGCCACTGAGATCTGCCTCACACCTGTTCATCTGAGCCTGTTAATAGAACCCAAACACGACATTTCACAACTGATCATGGAACATTTGTTTTTCAAAATACCTATTAACATCATGTGGGAAAATGTTCCAAGATACACCAGCTTGGAAAACTGCTATGGTGATTGACTTTCACCTCTGACATTCCCACCTGGCATCACTTCTATTTGCACTCTAGGGTTCCAACATGATCACTTACCCAGAAGACTACTGTGTGACTACACACATGAATAAGCCCCATCCCTACCACTTAGGGGGGTGTACCTAAAGACAGATAAACTATATGACACTTCTTTTAGGCATCTCTTTTCCAGAAGGCACCCTAGGGCCTCGTGCTGACTTGTAACTAGGAGACACATAGCAGATACACTGTGGACCACTTTAGGTCTAGAGTAAACCCCCCTGAGGCTCAAACTGGGCATCCTGCTATTCTGATAATGGGAATTGGGCAAACGATTGTGTGTCTCTTTTCTTGTTGGTTCCAGGAAGCCCAAACCCAAATTTATAGTCCAAATATAATACCTATTCTATCCATCATGGTTCAAAGTTACGTTCCTTTTTTTCTAAATGTGATCATGGTTTTCTATTTTATTTATATTTTCCTGCTATTATTCCCCAATTTCTTGGCATAGCTTACCAGTGTTCTGTGTCAGTTGTTCTTACTGCAGCTTGGCAACACAGCAAGTGGCCAGGGATCCCCGGCTTGAGGCCCTTCAGTTTATTCATTGCATTCATTCATCTATGTTTTCATTCATCAATTTATTCCATAAAACAGATTCAATCCCTTCTCACATGTTAAAGACTTTATTTAAATTATTGAACCTGATGGTTACAAATACCCACTTCTATATTCAATCAAGAAGGATTTAAGAGACAGGGGCACCTGGGTGACTCAGTCGTTGGGCTTCTGCCTTTGGCTCAGGTCATGATCCTGGGGTCCTGGGATCGAGCCCTGCATCGGGCTCCCTACTCAGTGGGAAGCCTGCTTCTCCCTCTCCCACTCCCCCTGCTTGTGTTCCCTCTCTCGCTATGTCTTTCTCTGCCAAATAAATAAATAAAAATCTTTTAAAAAAAAGAATGATTTAAGAGGAGAGTAGATTAACAAAGGAATATATAACACAGCACTGGGAATTCAATACACCAATTTTCTCAGGAAGCCTGGCACATACACAAAATAAAGAACAATGTTCATGGAAGTTAAGCAATTTATGGAAGAGATTCCAGAAGCCAGAACCTTCCCCAAACTCTGAAGATAAGATCTCCATCTAGTAGTTTTCTCAACTTGCTTCTAAGCCCTAATGTAAAAGCCAGATGATATGAGCATGTTTAAAATTCTTTTATTAAATAGAATATTTTCTTCATTCTTTTCCCTAATCCAAAAAAGTAATTACATCATGCAGCTTGTGAATCACACTTGTGCACATGAATGGGAAATGAGAGGAAAAAAATAACAGCTTTGCTAAATTAGCAGTGTATGTATGCAAAGAAATTCACAAATTACAGTGATTATTCTGAACATCTGATTCCAAAGGGAATCACATCCAAGTAATAGAAATGGTTGAAGAGGAAAACCCAAGAGCACAAAGCCTGTGGATTCTAGCACATAATACCAAATGTGTCTTGACTCCACCTGCATTTCACCACCCATCACAGCAACAGTAAACCCTTGCCTGGACTCTGCAATGGCCTTGTAATTGGACTCCTGTCTCCCTGGCATGTGCCTCACAACCCATTCTCCAGAGAAAATACAGTGCATTTTGCAACATAAATTACATCACATCCCTGCCCTGCTTAAAACTCTCCAGTGACTTATGACTGCACTTGCATTAAAATTCAGAGACCATATTTATCACCTAAAGTGCCCCTTAAGAGTGTGGTCCTGCCTGATTCTTGGACCAAACCTCATAATATTCTCTGTTTCTCACTGTTTGATGTGTTTATCAAACAAAATAATGACTGCATGCATTTGTCAAAACTTGAAGAAAGGTACACTTAAAGGGGGCAGATTTTCCTGCATGTAAGTTATACTTTAATTTTTTAAATATGTGGTGCCTGGATAGCTCAGTCGATTAAGCATCTGACTTTGGCTCAGGTCCTGATCCTGGGGTCCTGGGATTGAGCCCCACGTCAGGCTCCCTGCTGCTCGGTGGGGAGTCTGCTTCTCCCTCTCCCTCTGTCCCTCCCCGCCACTCCTGCTCTCCCTCTATCTCAAATAAATAAAATCTTAAAATAATAATAATAATTTTAAATAAATACACTCTTATGAATACCAATAAACAAAAGAAATTTTTAATTTTTAAGAGATACTTAAAATAATATAAATTAAAAGATCTTGGAACAGCAACTGCTAGTTGCTCCCTACCTCTGTATTGATTTTTTTCTTATCTTCCTTAGTAAGACAACTCTGATTATATTCAGGGAGACAATATGTACATCTGAAAAAGTGTATTTTCCAGTCTCCCTTGAATCTACAGATTGCCAATTATATGTAAACAAAAAATGTCAGACAGGAGCTCCCAGAAATCCCTTCTTGTCCTTGTGCACTTCCTTCTTCCTTCCAGCTGCATAGAATCAGACACTGTAGCTAAATCTCCAGAAATCTTTTGGGTGCCATTAAAAAAAAAAAATAAAGACTTGCAAAGGCCTTAACTTTATCATTCTATATCATTAGAACAAAAGGAACTGTCTACCTCTGGCTTTCTATTATTTAAGAGACTGAACCCTAATATGTCTAAGACATATATATCTGAATATGTTTTGAGCAGCGAGGCAATCCTCAATTAATAAAGACACCTAGGGATACATCTAACACAATAGTGGCACTGTATCTCTGAACTGTGAACTTCACACATACTTCTCAGTACCTCCCCTCTTAGGTGGGACAGGAGGGCTAAAGGAGGTCGGGATTGGGTATTTCCCTTCTGTCAGGTCAGTAGGCTTTGATGAAACCCCAGCAGGTTAGGCTCTGGTTAAACAATTTCTTCTGGGAAAACTTTGTTAAGAAGGACAGGATGCCTTGTTATATTTCAAAATGGTCCCTTTTCCCCTCCCCACTGCTGGAAGCAAGAGGGGATTTTTTTCTCTCTGATATTTACTGTGAGACGCTGGTAGAGCTTCAGGAGCTAGAACTCACAAAATGTGTGGGGGTTCTCCAATGACTGGGTCCTTCTGGAGTTTTTAGCCCTCAGACGTGTCCACACCAAGCCTCCAGCAATTCATTAACTACATTTCAGTTTTCCTAACCTGTCACTGATTCCCATGCTGGTCGATGCCTGTGGGCTTCTGCTCAAGTAAGTAGTGATTCTCTGTAGTCTCCTGTGAGTTTCTCCAGTTTGGGAGCAGTGATTTGCCCTGCGATCTCACTTCTGTTATGGATTTAAGAAGAGTTGTGTGTTCAGCTTTTTACTTGTTAGGACAGAGTGGTAACTTCCAAGTTTTTTACATATGAGACTGTACCTATCTAACATAATAGGTATGAAATTTACAGGGAAATTATAAATTTCTTTTAAAGATTTTATTTATTTTACATGAGAGAGAGAGGGAGAGAGCACAAGTTGGAGAAGCAGGAGAGGGAGAAGCAGACTTCCCACTGAGCAGGGAGCCAACGCGGGGTTCAATCCCAGGGCCCCAGGATCATGACCTGAGCCCAAGGCAGACAACCAACCACCAAGGCACCCTGGAAATTATAGAGTGAATAAATATAATAAGACTAAATAAATGGAGAAATATTCCAAGATCATGGAGAAAAGGCTTGATATTATGACAATTGAAATCTATAAATTCAATGCATTTCCAATCAACTCCAATGAGATTTTTCATGGAATTTAACAGGAAATTTAAATTCATATGAAAGAGTAATAGGTCAAAAAGAGCCAAGATAAAACTATAGAAAAATTATATTGATGGGGCTTGACCAACTAGATATCAGGCCTTAATAAAAAATGATATTAATCAATGGAGAGATAAATATATCAATAAATCAAAGTAAAGAGTCTAGAAACTTTTAATATGGTAGTGGCATTATATGATGCTAGGATAGGTGATTATCTATGTAGAAAAGATATAATAAGATTCCCTTCCTCACGCCATACACATAAACAAATTACAGATTTATTAGAGACCGAAATGTGAAGACCAAAACTTTAAAACGTATATAGGAAAATATCTTTATATGCTCTGAATAAAGGAATTATTTCTTAGCTATGTCACAGAAACATAATCATTAAGGAAAAGTTTGATAAAAATGGCCACAATAAAACTAGAATTCAAGGCACAATTGCAAACACCATAAGCAAAGTAAAAAGGCAAGCCACAAACTGAGTGAAAAATTATTATCTACAGCAGTATGATTTCATGGATATTTTTTAATTCAGTAGATTATAGTTTGTTATTATTATTATTTTGTTTATTGTTCAAATTGCCTGAGATTATGCTGTAGCAACCCTTTCAAGTTGGCTTCTATGCCTTTATTATGCCAATATTTTTTGAGACTGAGTTGTTGTCATTGGAGAATGGTATTTAGAAACTTAGATCTATGTGCTAGGTGTATCAGTACTATTTTTAACAAGAAAACACAAAAGCAATTTAACTATCCTTCAGTTGAATACAGAATGACCTATAAAAGACATGAGCTAGATCTGCCAGTATCAACCCAGGTTAATCTCAAACTATAAAACAGTAAAAAAGCTAGTTGCAAAATGATATATACAGTATATTATCATTCATTCAAATATTTAAGATCTACAAAATAATAACAGATTTCATTTATGAACACCTACCTATGAAGTGACAGAAACTGAAAACAGCCTCTGATATCCAGGACTGTCCTGACACTCAGAGCTAGGTTATAATGTCCTGTTGAACATAAATAATTTTACAGAGCATCAACATCAGACAAGGCCGTTCTGTAACCACAGTAATTCAAAACAAGCATAAGACTGCTCCATAATTATATCTGAACATTAACAAAAATAGGAACATTATCCTTAACCACAAAAATGACCAAATATTCCCCTATCCTGGCTAATATAAGAGACTATGGCTTCTTAACCAATTAAAACTTTAGTGTTGCTCTAGATGAGATTTAGTAAGATAGAATTACCCCCATTTCCTTCTAGATGAGATTTAGTAAGATAGAATTACCCCCATTTCCACTATCATAGAATTACCCCCACTTACTGATAGCATCCAACCCAGAACAAAGCCTGCTTCATTAAGTCTTTCTGAGAATCACTTAATAAAGACCTAAATCCTACAGTAAGTCCTTTCTATCACCATCCTTCTGTAACCTACAGTTCTCATGGTGTGCATTAAACTACAAGTGTATTCCTGGTGGTCTTTGGGTGGAAGGCATTGGCAGCAGCAAAAATACTTTTTAAACACATAGGAATGAGGCATCCAAACTTTAGGATAGTACTTACAACTAAAGAGGCAGAAAAGAAGAGAGGTCTGAGGCAGAGAAGAGGGATATTCTAGGTATCTTTAAATGTTTTTTTTTTTAAGATTTTATTTATTTATTTGAGAGAGAGAATGAGATAGAGAGCATGAGAGGGGGGAGGGTCAGAGAGAGAGGCAGACTCCCTGCCGAGCAGGGAGCCCGACGTGGGACTCGATCCCGGGACTCCAGGATCATGACCTGAGCCGAAGGCAGTCGCTTAACCAACTGAGCCACCCAGGCGCCCTAAATGTTTTATTTCTTTTAAAAGAGAGAAATCAAAAAATTATATAACAAAATATACGTACATGTTTACATTCAGTGGTAGGAACATAGTAATCTTTTTTATTAGTTTCCCAATTTCTCTGTTTAATTATGGTGAAATACACATAACCTACAATTTACCGTCTGAACCATTTTTAAGTGTACAGTCCAGTGACATTAAGTACATTCATATTGTTGGCCACCACCACCACCCACCCACAGAACTCTTTTCATCTTGCAAAACTGAATCTCTGTACCTACTGAAAAACAACTCCCCATTACCCCCACACCCGGCAGCCACCATTTTACTTTCTGTGTCTCTGAATCTAACATAGGTATGTCATAAGAGTGGAATCATACAGTAATTGTCCTCTCTATTTCTTCATATGTTTGAAATGTATCGTGACTTAAATAAATTTTCTGTGAAGTAGAGTAAAAGTGAAAGTCTCCCCCAATCATAGCCTAGAGGGAGCCAATTTTAAGTTGGTTTTAAATTTTATTTAAAACATATCCTTCCATACTACACATAGAGGGATATGATGGAACAGATGTTCCTATTGGCTTTTGCATCTTATCTTTGCACTGATGTTATAATTATCTGTGTGTGTGTCTATCTAACCCACTAGAAGACATTGCCCTTGATTATGGAGATGGTGCCTTATTTTCCCTTTTTACCTCCAATGTCACGTACAGTCCCTAGGACATAATAGATGGTCAATAAACGTGTATTGAATAAATGAATGAACAAACTATTCTATGAAGACCAATTTATTGTGTTTTGAAACCACTGACTTCAAATTAATGATCTGAAAAACTCTCATTGAAATATATGATTTGCTCCAAATCATCAGTTTCAAGTCATCCTATTCATCTTTCTTTGGCCTTTACAGTGACCCCAACTATCCTTGAAGCTTCAGTGGCATAAGGAAATTCCTCTTCCCTGCAAGGACAAGCATACATATGACTGATCCCTCTTCCCCACAGCCTTATCTTGTTGCATTAAGCATTTGAAACTTTAAGTAACTTTCAGGCAGCTCTAATGGAAGAGATATTATTGCTGCTGAAGTTGTGCCAGTTACCACATTACTGTAGCCATAACTCAGGCAAAGCATAGACAAGAATGACTTCATTAAAAAAATGGCTTATCATTCACTATTTTAAGGCAATTACTTCCTTTATTCCTTCAAGCCTGCTATTGTTAAAGATGTCAAAGAAAAAGAATTTCTCATAATGGATCACAAACTCAAACTCAGGGGAAAATATTAAATAAGTGAAACAAAACAACAGCAAAAAAGAAATTATCTTTGACTAATTAAATACATCAGTAAAGATGAGCCTAAATCTAGTCCATCTCTGAGATCCAGTTATGTGGACCAATGAAAGATCATGTACTTTGAATGGAAAAGAAGTGAGCCCATGTCCCTGTTTCAACATGGGATCATGAGCATTCCCATAACTATGCAAACACTTGGTGAGAACATTATCTACCCTAGAAGGATGTTAGAGGATTAAATGAGGGAAAGTAATGTCAACATTTTTCATATCCTATAACTTACTCGGCAAATAAGATTTCATATTTGTTATAAGAACTTATCAAAGAAATATCTGAAGGCCAGAAAGTGGGAGTATCACAAGGGAAAAGGGTGAAAGACTCTATATGTTAAGGAACATCGACTTCTGTGACAAAGCAGTTTTACCTCAGTTTTCTGTGTTCCACTAAGATAATCAGGAGGGAAAGTGGTGATTTTTAAACTATGTGCCCCTAAATTACAAAATGCCCAAACACCATCTCATTGGGCTAAGAAGTCTACCTCCAGAATTTCAACTGGGCTGTCCACTCTGATCTACAATTCTACTACCACATTTCTTTTGTCATCTCATTTTCTCACTCTCCATGGTGATTGTATTAAACCTTCTGGATCATCTTTCACTAAACACGACCTCCAAAAGCTCCCTCAATCTCAGCAGACAACCTCACCTCCAACCTCACACAGAAACTGGAAGCCATCAGAGAGGAGCTCTCAGCTTTCCACCACCTGCTTTCAAATGTACAACTCATCGACGTCTGTTCCCTCTCTTTCTCAATTCCTATGAAAGCCAGCTTTATTCTTCCTGGTTGAGATCAAATCTTTCTGCTCTGTAGCCCATTTCCTCAAACATCACATCCTATCAATTATCTCCTCTTTCTTCTACATCTTCTAATATTATGTCTGCTTGCTCCCTTCTGCTCATTCAAATATGCCCTAAGAAAATCTTCATCTTGATTTTCCCCTTTTGATTATAGCTCAGTCTCTTCTCTCATTTTCTCAGGCACATTTCTGAAAAGAATTGTCTACAAGTACTGTCTCTATTTCCTCATTTCTCAATCATTCCGCATACCACTGAAACCTAGCTTCTGCTCTCAACAGCCCACCAAACCACTGAGCTAAGGAGACCTCTAATAAATATTCTTTGGACCACAACTTACCTAGTCTCTCAGTAGCACTTTGTGGAGTTAAGTTCTTTGTTCTCTTGTCTTTTGTGATATGTTCCTCTTCTGGGTATCCCCCTACCTTTCTGAACAGTCTTTTAGTTTATCCTTCCCTGACTCACACTTCAAAGTCAGAGTTTGTCAAGACTCAGTCCTGGGCTCCCTGTCTTCTCCATTCTTTTGTCTACACAAAATCAACCATTCGCATGTTTTCACTCAGCACCCATGTATTGACCACACATGAATGTGCATCTCTAGATCACATGCTTCTATCTAACTTGACATCTCCACTTGGCTATCGGCTGCAGGTTGGAGTCTATAAAAGTACACACTGAGGCAGAATTTGGTGTGTGAGATGTTTTTTAAAGATCAAGCCCCTTGCAGAGGAGGAGAAGGAGAGAAGACTGCCCTGAGGAAGAAGTCCAAGTGCCTTCAGGTTCCCCTCAGCAGGGGGCTCTGGAATAAGTGTTGCTCATCAGAGTGTCCTACCTCACTTATTCACCTGATGTGGGCTGTTACAGGAAAGACATGACCTCTAATGAGGCAGCTCTTGCAGCTTAAGCAGACCCTGAAGTCACTGACAGCTGGTGGTTATCTGCTGACTGCCTTCTTCCCAGCTGGATAGCATGTCCTTCCTTGAAGGGGAATTTGAAGACCCATTTCCTCACCTGCCACAATATCTCACAGACATTCTAAGCTTGAAACAAAATTGGTCTTGTCTCCCAAAAACCTATTCTTTCTCCAGTGTGCCTCCTCTCTGGAAAGAGCACTCCCTTCATGCACAACTCAGAAACCCACTAGTGAGCCTAACACTGCCTTTGCCCTCACCCTTTGCCCTTACCCTAATCCTAGTCCTGCCTCTCCTCAGCTATTGAAATATAAGTTTCTTTTTTTTTAAAGATTTTATTTATTTATTTGAGAGAGAGAATGAGAGAGAGAGAGCATGAGAGGGGGGAAGGTCAGAGGGAGAAGCAGACTCCCTGCCGAGCAGGAAGCCTGATGCGGGACTCGATCCTGGGACTCCAGGATCATGACCTGAGCCGAAGGCAGTCGCTTAACCAACTGAGCCACCCAGGCGCCCCTGAAATATAAGTTTCTAATTGGCCTCCCCACATCCCTCTAGCTCCATGATCTGGTCCCTTCCTCCACCCATCCAGGTGCTGCCTATATAGGACATCATTAGGGTCCTATAAATATGCAATGCTCCTTCCCACTTCAGATCCCTGGTTTATGCTTTTTTTTTTTCTTCCTGAAATGGTCTACCCTCTTCCCCACTCAGCTGAGCTAACACCCATCCTTAGTTCACAGCTTTAATGTTATTTTCTCAGAGGAGTTTCTCTGACCCTCCAGATCCTCTGTGAAACAATATTGTGTCAGCATAATTATCAGCAAAATTGTAATGATGGTAACTAAACAGCTAATAGTATATAGTTGATCCTCTTTATTTCTAGATTCTGTACTCACTAAAATTTATTTGTAACCTGAAAGCCAATACAGAGCTATCACAGTCATTCCCGGACATGCACAGGATAGAGAAAGATCTGAGTCACCCTACATGTACTTTCTCAACTGAGGTCAAAAATATGATGTTCTGCCTTCTTGTTCCAGCTCTCATAAATGTGTCCTTTTTGTGGTCTACTTCCTGCTAGTTTTTTCACCTTTTTGTTCTTTTTTGTTGGCAATTTCACTGTTTAGAATGGGCTGCTGTGTAGCACTAAAGCACTGTCTAATGTTCCTAAGTGCAGAAAGGCTGTGATGTCCTTACAGAGAAAACCCATGTGTTTGTGATAACTTTCATTTAGTCCTGAGCTCTGGCAAGTTAGCCATAAGTTCAGTGTTAATGAATCAACAATATATATTAAATAAGGTATCTCTAACTAGAAACACACATGAAATAAGATGGTGTATTGATTCTTGACAAAAATGTGATCAGAGACTGACAGGAACCTAACCCTATATTTCCCCTAGGAGCAATGATTCAGTATTCATTAATTCAGTGCACACAGCAACTTCATGGAACAGAACCACCAAGAAAAATAAGAACCTACAGCAATTGTTTTCTTATTATCTCTCTTTCAACAGAATGTAAACTCCAAAAAGGCAGGAACAATCCATCTTAATTATATCTATATTCCCAATACAGGGCCTTGTACATACAGAAGTTTGATAAATATTCATTGATTTGCATGAATGGAAATGAATAGCGTCTCCTAGCAGTAAGGATATGTTCTTTTAATACATTTTACTCCAAAGCCAGGACCATGGATCTCTCGGTGACATACAAACCTCACTCTATCAATATTTTTTGGCTCTCTTAGCAAATGTGAATTGCTGTGGTCTGAATGTTTGTGTCCCCCCAAATTCATATGTTGAAAACCTAATGCCCAAGGTGATAGTATTAGGAGGTGGGGCCTTTGGGAGGCCTTAAGTCATGAGGGTAGATCCTTCATGATTGAGAATAATGCCCTTATAAAGAAACACCCCACAGAGCAACCTAGCCCCTTCTGCCATGTAAGGATACAGCAAGAACTGCAATGTGTACAAGGGCCCTCACCCAACCATGGCTTTCTGGTCTTAGACTTCCACCCTCCAGAACTTCAAGAAATAAATTTCTATTGTGTATAAGCGACCCAGTCTATGATATTTTGTTATAGCACCCACAAAAGACTGAGACACTAATATATGAGTTGAGGAGGAAATGTATTTATGTTGAAAGAATGTTAAATCAGGAAACAAGACACCTGCATTCTTGTCCCATTCCTGTGGCAACTGTGTGGAGAAGAAGGCCCTCAACTTGAGTCTTTGTTTCCTTATCTAAAAAACAAAATGGACTCTGAGTCCCCTGTCAGCTTTGAGATGTAAGTGTGTATATTATCTGAGCTCACCAGTTCAACCCTTTTTTCCCTTGTGCTACTAGAAAGTGCCTCTGATCCAGCATGTCATCCCAAAATAGCAGGGACTTTTGAGGTCTTGCTGTGCTGCATCACCAGTATCTAGAAAGTGTCCAGCACACAGTATATATTTATAGAACACATGAATGAATCTATCTCCTGAGAATCCAGACCTCTAGCTCACAATATTAAACCCCTTTTGTATTTGCAGACACTCCAAGAGCAGCTTGGAAGGTGTGACACTATATTAAAATATGCTGTTATTGCAAAACAAGGTTTTTTGTTACTTAGCTTTTTTCTAAGTACTATGTGTTCTGTAGAAAATTTGGTCAAGAAATAAGAAAAATACAAAGGTATTTTAATAAGCTATCATTCAGAAGTAATAAGTATTAACATTTCAATATATGTTCTGTGTTTTATTTTCTAGCTCTTCCAGTTTTATTATATTTTCCAGTCCATCAGGAATTCATTTTTGTATTTACTCAATAAATTTTTCAAATTGTTAATTGGCAACATTTATTGAATAATAAAACATACAAATATCAGCTAAACACTCCACATGTACCCAAGTTAATTCATCACCTCCTTCTTACCTCTCCAAATACACTCCTCCCCATCAACACCCACTCAGTGACACAAGCTAGAATTCTAGAATATTCCGTCACATTTCCCAGTGCTCTTAGTACCTCTAATAGGTTCTCCAGCTCCTTCAGCTCTCCTTAGCAAGCAAAAGGCCTAAGTGTGGCCCTTCCTAAGTCTCCCAGCCTGTCTTCCCACCCTCTTCCACCTTTCTCTGCAATACCAATGTGGGCCAGATTGAACTACTTCCAGCTCCCCAATCTGCTATGCCCTCCCAGGACCCTAGGCCTCTGTACCTGCTGCTGGCTCATTCCAGAACTCCCTTCACTTAGTTACCCTAAGTTACCCTACCTTCAGGCCCCAGCGTAAATATCACTCCCACAAAGAAATCTTCCTTAACCCTCCAGACTGAGTTAAGAATCCTCCTTCTTGTTCCTTGTGATGACTCCATTATACAACTAATATGATTCATACTCTCATCGTTTATCTGTTCTTTCTCCCCTAGGGACTGTAAGCATCTTGACATCTTAGGATTTACCTTATTCATCGTTATATCTCCTAAACTTAGCACAATGTCAGACACAAGGAAGTTGCTCAAAAATGTTCTTTGGAATGAATGAAACTTTCTTTTCTCCACTGATTTGTAATTCTACATTTATGATACACTTAACATGACATGCACTAGGATCTATTTCCTGATCATATTTTGCTTAAGTCTGCTTATCCTTGTACCAGGATCATCTTATTTTAATGTATTATGGTTTTATGATACTTTTTTTATTTTATTTTATTTTAGTATGTTATGTTAGTCACCATACATCATTAGTTTTTGATATAGTGATCCATGATTCATTGTTTTCGTATAACACCCAGTGCTCCATACAGTACGTGCCCTCCTTAAAACCCATCACCGGGCTAACCAATCCCCCCTCCTCCCTCCCCTCTAAAACCCTGTTTGTTTCTCAGAGTCCATATTCTCTCATGGTTCATCTCTCCCTCTGATTTCCCTCCCTTCATTTTTCCTTTCCTTCTCCTAATGTCCTCCATGCTATTCCTTATGTCCCACAAATAAGTGAAACCATATGATAATTGACTTTCTGTGCTTGACTTATTTCACTTAGTGTAACCTCCTCCAGTCCCATCCATGTTGATGTAAAAGTTGGGTATTCATCCTTTCTGATGGCTGAGTAATATTCCATTGTATATATGGACCACATCTTCTTTATCCATTCATCTGTTGAAGGGCATGTCGGCTCTTTCCACAGTTTGGCTATTGCGGACATTGCTGCTATGAACATTGGGGTGCATATGGCTCTTCTTTTCACTACATATCTGTCTTTGGGGTAAATACCCAGGAGTGCAATTGGTGGGCCATAGGGTAGCTCTATTTTTAATTTTTTGAGGAACCTCCACACTGTTTTTCAAAGTGGCTGTACCAACTTGCATTCCCACCAACAGTGTAAGTGGGTTCCCCTTTCTCCACAACCTCTCTAACATTTGTTGTTTCTTGCCTTGTCAATTTTTGCCATTCTAACTGGTGTGAGGAGGTATCTCAATGTGGTTTTGATTTGAATTTCCCTGATGGCTAATGATAATGAACATTTTTTCATGTGTCTGTTAGCCATTTGTATGTCTTCTTTGGAGAAGTGTCTGTTTATGTCTTCTGCCCACTTTTTGACTTGATTATTTGTTTTCTGGGTGTTGAGTTTGAGAAGTTCTTTATAGATCTTGGATACCAGCCCTTTATCTGTAGTGTCATTTGCAAATATCTTCTCCCATTCTGTGGGCTGCCTCTTTGTTTTATTGACTGTTTCCTTTGCAGTGCAGAAGCTTTTTATCTTGATGAAGTCCCAAAAGTTCATTTATGCTTTTGTTTCACTAGCCTTTGGAGATGTATCTTGAAAGAAGTTTCTGTGGCCAATGTCAAAGAGGTTACTGCCTATGTTCTCCTCTAGGATTTTGATGGATTCCTGTCTCACATTGAGGTCTTTCATCCATTTTGAGTTTATCTTTGTGTATGGTGTTAGAGAATGGTCAAGTTTCATTCTTCTGTATATAGCTGTCCAATTTTCCCAGCACCATTTATTGAAGAGACTGTCTTTTTTCCATTGCATATTTTTTCCTGCTTTGTCGAAGATTATTTGACCATAGAGTTAAGGGTCCAAATCTGGGCTCTCTATTTTGTTCCATTGGTTTATATGTTTGTTTTTGTGCCAGTACCATGCTGTCTTGGTAATCACAGCTTTGTAACATAGCTTGAAATCAGGCAACATGATGCCCCCAGCTTTGTTTTTCTTTTTCAACATTTCCTTGGTGATTCGGGGCCTTTTCTGACTCCATACAAATTTTAGGATTGTTTGTTATCTAATAAGGTATACCCTCCCACACATTACTCCCATTTTCCCATCTGTTTAGTCTGTTAGATAAGAACTACATGTTAGATTTTTCTTTAACTCTTTGTAAACTTCCTTTTGTGTTGTAATAGTATTACATTAGACCTAGGAAGAAAATTGTATCATCCACAACTCATACTTCTATCTCTTCCTCTGAAAATTTTGTACTTCTCATTTCTGTTACTTGGGTTACTTCACTGGCTACAACTTCTGGGAATAATAAATATGGTGGTGATGGGAGATATCCTTGGGAATGTCTCTTACTACTTAGATTTTATTAGTATTTTAGGGTAAAAATTACTTAAGAAAGACTAATTTAGGGGCACGTTGGTGGCTCAGTCAGTTGAGCATCCAAGTCTTGATTTTGGCTAAGGTCATGATCTCAGGGTCATGAGATCAAGCCCCGCATCAGGCTCTGCACTGGACATGGAGCCTGCTTAAGATTCTCTCTCTCCCTCTCACTGTGCCCCTCACCCCCCACCTCTAGCTTGTATTCTCTCTCTCTCTCTTCCTAAAGAAAAGGAAGAAAAGAAGGAAGGAAGGAAGGAAGGAAGGAAGAAGAAAGAAAGAAAGAAAGAAAGAAAGAAAGAAAGAAAGAAAGAAAGAAAGAAAGGAAAGAAGGAAAGAAGGAAAGAAAGAAAGAAAGAAAGAAAGAAAGAAAGAAAGAAAGAAAGAA